>NC_043705.1:118654478-118678186 GCF_006229205.1 Suricata suricatta
TACCTCAAAGGGATGTTAAAAGGAGTAAAAGTGTAATTATTTCTAAGCACTTGAAATAGTACTTAGCATGTAGTAAAGACACATGAATGTTGAAGCTCTTTAAAAATTCTGAAATAGTTTGCCAATCACTATGTTTTTTTACATTGGTGTGTCATTACACATGAATTGCTATCTTTTAAGGGAAAATAGAATGTATCTATATTTAAATTGTCCCCTTAACAGACTCTTTCAATTAACTAACCAATGCAACTTGGACTTGATAGGAGGGTTTCTATTGTAATTCTATGAAAATAGTTACTCTTGAGAACAACTTTTATTTTTTCTTTAAAACAAAGCTATTCTCATTATTTTCTAAAATATGAGCAGAATGAGGGTTCTAGTAAAGGCTCTGATCAATAATGCTTTCTACATATGTGTGTTTCAGATATAGTTACTTATTGCCTAATATCTATGTGAAATGGAAGATTTATTGATTGATAACTTGATTGTCTCAGGATTGTTTACAATCAGAGAAAGACCCCAATACCCATCTGAGGCTAAATGCTCTGGACTCGCTCTACCAGCCAACATACATTTTAAGCACTATACCAGTGCCATCTTTGTTGGTGTTTAGGAACTGAATGAAGCTATTTTCCAGAAAGCAATAAGCTTTCAGCAAAAAAGATAATGTTAACGATATTAATAATGAATAAAGACACCACAGAGGGAGCAAAGAAAAGAGAGCAGCAGGCCTGCTGACCTGTTACCACCTAAAGGCTTTGTGCCAACCAGAATTCCAGAAAAATATGGCCCTCAGCTTGTTTTGTAAATAAAGTTTTATTGAAACACAGTCATACACATTTATTTACATAATGTCTACGGCCATGTCTGCTTTACACTACCAGGCTGAATAGTTGTGATACAGACCCAATAAATAAAAATAAACTAAATATTTACTATCTGGCCCTTTACAGAAAGTTTTCTGACCTTGGTTCTTAAGGATCAGTTCTATTCTAGGCAGTGCTCTATATAGTATGGCTGTAACTGTATTTTTTAAAGATGTTCTGGAACTTTGCCATCATGGATTAATTCCTCAAGGTTATCCCCAACAATGACTAAGCCACTAATACTGTCTTATGACACAAATTTCTCCTCAATTTCCCCTTCAGGATGTCTCCTGGAAGGATTCACTTAAGAGCATGCTATGGAGATAATAGTTCTGATCCTGTACAAAGTTACTCTTTTCTCTGCCCTAACACCCCTGCCTATCTACCTGTGGGTCTCAGTGTCTTAGAAGATGGTGCCTCTCACAGATTCTATAGTATGGAGCTAACCACGAGGAGCCAAGAAGGTAGCTTGGGCCATGACTGAAAAGCAGGAGCAAGCTTTTCACAGGCCATTTCTTTCTCTGGACATGGCCTGAGCTGAGGGCTCATTACCTCTAAGCATATTAGCAACGACCACATTTGAAAGGAAAGAAGAGCTAGTCAGTAAAAACAGAATTGCACATAGGAGTCTCTACCTACCCCACGGTCACAGAGATCCTGGGTGTAGCAGACACTGCATTGGGCCACAGGTCAAAAGACAGGTCCTCATGCTCATTCTGCCACAAACTAGATGCATGAACTTAAGCAAGTGACTTATCTTCACTAGACCACACAGGGTTCAGACAGCTACCCATAAGGTCCCTTCTTGTGCTAAAATTCAGGGTTTCTATGATGCCAGCCTTAAGAGGCTATTCTCTTATTACCTGTGCTTGGTGTACAGCAAGTACTATATAAATGTTAGGAACTGTTATTGCTTTGTGAAAGCATGATGATCACCTTTAAATGTAAATGGGGATACCTAGAAGCAAATTCTAAATGGAGCATTCCCATAAGCAGTGAAGGCTCTAATTCCTATTGGTCTTCTCAGCACAAAGAGTACAAGGCCCCCAGGCCAGAAGTATCAAGAATGAATGCCCAACCCTGTAGCAGTCCTACCCCAGGGGCAAGGCAATTAGTGTGAATCCCCTGGCTCCTTCACTCTTCAGTTAGGACAACTCTGAACCATGTTCTGTACCAGTTCCTCCAGCTTCTCCCATGAGTTTAAGCTCTATTATCTGTAATGTAACCCATTTGCCAAGAAAACCTTCAGAGACTCCCTTCTCAGTGGACGGTTAGTCTCACTGCCCCACACTCCTGCTTTTTGGTTTTGGGTTTGTTCTGTTTACCTATCAAATAAACTATGTGTATTCAACTCTTGGTTTGTTACTGGGGAATCCAAACTAAGATAATGGGTGTAGCCTAATTAATTCTTTTCAGTTTGAATGATAAGGATTTCCAGTTCTACTAATCAGTAGAATATCAGACACCAGATATTTATAGCCAAGAAACCAGAAAAGAGTCTAAAAAGTACCAAAAGCCTAAAAACCAGCACAAACCTAAAAGAAGTGGGAAAAAGTCCAAGCTTCCCAAGGTCTTTTCCCTGGAGATCAAATTCACTGGAGTTATGAGGTTACTTTTGGTTCACAGTGCTGTTCTCAAGAAATGGAGAAGGACCTTCCCTTCATTTCATATGTGTTCTAGAAAGCTCTAGGTTCCTAGAATTTCTACTAGGAGTCGTGAATATCACTGTGATCATTTCTCAACACCACACATGGATGTTTAGGTTGGTCTCAATGTGCTCATTCTTATCCAAGAAGCCAGAAGATTTGGGCCCAGAAACCAAGCTCATCTCAAAAAGACCAAGGTTCCTGTTACTCTTGCCAGGAATCTACAGCAGGCATCCTTAAGCTAAATCAGACCAGACACAGAGAGTTCTGAATGCAAGGTAAATACAAATCAAAATGTTATGGTTCTGCCTAAGGAGGGAAATTGTAGAATTAGGGCATATATTACAAAGCTGTAGTACCAAAGGTATCAGCTAGGTCCAAGCAGGAAAAAGAATTTAATTAATTAAAAAAGATTTTAATTAAAAGACTACTTACAGAGATGTGAGCTGCTCTAAGGGACAGTAAAGACTATTGGTGGCAACCCAGACCCAGCCCTCCAGAAGTGTTGCCATTACGCCCAGGGCAGAAAGTGCAAGTGGAAGAAAACCAGGTTACTGGAGCCCCCAGGGTCAGCTCTTATGGAGGGGCAGGAGTAGTGGTTTTAGAGAAATGCAGTAGCAAAGCAGGGGGAAACAGGGAAGAAATACACTGGCTTCTCCTCCTGTCCCCCGCCCCCCCCCCCATCTCCTTCTGGTGCCTCCCATTAGCTGAACCCACAGGAAACAAAAGGCACAGCAATCTGAGTGAAGCCTTAAGGAGCTCCTCAGGAGAAGGGGCAGGGGCAGAGAAGAGAGGGAGTAAATGTGGGATGAGGAGATGGACAAAGTTGAAAAACCCAAGGGCATGTGGGTACAGAGCAGAATATGCTAGAACCTCAATCTCCATGGGTAAAACTTTGTAGTCATTTCATTTGTTTATTTAATACTCAGTTCACCGTTTCCATCCCTTTATTATGAAAATATTCAAAAATACAGAAAAGTGAGTTTTTGAGCCAACACATAGACACTCACCAATGGATTCCACCACTGACATTTTACTACTTGCTTTATCATGTGTGTAACCAACAATCTACCCTTCTCTCCACCCATCAGGGAATCTTATTTTTTATGTATTTCAAAGTAAATTTCGGACATCAGTAAGCTTCCCCCTAAATACTTCGGCAGTATATCATTTACTTAATTTTAATTGTTTAAATTTTAATTGTTTAATTTTAATTGTTACTACAGTGCAGCTTATTTTCAGCTCTTCTCTCTCTCCGTATATATCCCATATATATATATGGAAGTCAATCAACTGGTTGCTTTGGGTTGGGCTGCCCAGGGCCATTCATTTTCTCAGACAGGTTGGTCCTTACAAAACAAAGACTGGAAAAATCTTTGCAAACAATCTAGCTTTTGGTTGCTTTACTTTCCAGGGATTACAGAATTGATCTTCCTAAGCAGGCCAGGGTCAGCACAATAAAACTGAAGAAGAATGTTGAAGAACTTGAGCACTGTTTTCCTCCGACCTCACAGTCAGATCTCATTACGAGAGAAGGACTGGCTTTATCCCTTCTCCTGCAACCTGACCTTTTCAATCATACCGCGAATGCCATGCCCACACAGCCTCATTTTCCTTTGGTTTTAAAGACACGTGGGGGGAGGAGGGGAATTGAACACTAGACTGTTAACTCCTCCTCCCCCACTATCTGTTGATGTACCAGTAAATGGTATTACTGCTTTTGCCTCGCTTCTTAACCTCCAAGACATGATACAAAACAGATCTGAGGCAGCCCTGCATATTACTTCAAACTCTACCTGTTCTCCATGTATGGAAAATGACATATTTCACAGTCTGGACTCGATCAGACACCCCTTAAGAATCCACAGTTCCAATAGCCTTTGGCAGCACATCGGAAGGATTTAAATTACATACTGCTGCAGACTGGGTCCTGAGATATTTCCTTCTCTAAATCACACTGCAGTGTGGGTTTTCAAATGTCTGCTCAGGTTGAGCAAACGTGCTGGCACATGGAAGTGACACCTCTCTTGGATTGTGCTGGAGGGAGGAAATGACTTTGGGAGCTGGGAGCAGAATCAAATTAATCACACGATGTTCAAGGGTATTTGCCCACAACAAGGCCATCGCTTTCCATTCCATAGCTGCCTGGGGCAGGCCAACTGCATGCAAGACACTCCACCAGGCCATGGAGGGGACCCGTAGGTGAGGGTGTCATAGTGCTTCCCTTGACAGTGTTACGAATCAAATAGAAGGCATGAGTCAGGCACACCCATAACATAATACAAGGGAGAAGGGGAGAAAACAGAAATCGCTCCTGGCTGGGAAGGCACATGAAGACTTCACAGAACAGGGGGCAACTGAGCCATGCGCTGAAGGGTCATTGCATTTCCCTGGGCAGAGATGAGGAAAGGATATTTCCAAGGAGGCAGATTAGCATGTCAACGGGCTCATATTGGGAACCTGAAGAGGTAGTCTATAGAATAGCAAAGAATCTAGTTTGGCCGGAATACAGGTTGTGTATTCAGTGAGAAGACAGGAAAAGTAAATTGAAGCCATATTGTGACAGACCTTGGATGTTCAGCTTCAGAGTTCGGAAGGCAGCAGGGAGCCAGAAAAGAATATTAAACACAAGAGTGACAGGATTAGAACTGCATTTTAGGAAGATTCTTCTGGCAGAGAGCATGGTTGACTCAAAATGGGGAGAGAATAGATATCATAGAAACAGCATCTTTTATACTTATTCTCTTAATACCACGGTAAAGAAGGTAGCTAAGGAAACTTTTTGTTTATATTCTAACTGCAAATACCCTCTTTTTGGGTAAGGAGCCATATAGCTGATGTATGAAAATCTGTTACTACTACCATAGCTGTATTTAATTTTGATATATGATCTTTATTCCTTTGTCTTGGTTTTCTACAAAGCCCAAAATGGATGTTGGTTATTTTTATTAAACTCTAAGCTGCTTCCAGATCTTTCATCAATAACATGAACTTTATGATTAATCTAGATACCAACAGTCATCATTTAGCAATATAAACTCCGAGAATCTATAATATAAAATTAAGGAAATGAAATTATTTTCAATTCCATTTTCATAGGAGCCTAACTAAACTCAATTATACATTTGTGTCAATATTTGAGGCCACACCAAGTATGAAAAAGCTACCATCTCTGCCACTATGCAAACTCTATAACCCGTAATGAATCAAATTAATATGGACTAACTTTAGAGTGTAATTATGTACCAAATGTCTAAGTGCTTTCCTAGGTGCACTTCCAGAAATCATCTCATTTATTCATCACACAAAACCTTTGTGGCAGTTATTATGAGCCTTAAGTTTCAGACAGAAATCTAAAAAATAAAGAGATTAAATACTCTATCTGGAATCAGACAGCCATAAATTGTAAAACTAGGATTCAAACCCAGGTCTATTTACCGGATTCTCCTTATAATTCCTCGAAGCTGAAGGAGTGTGTGTTATGTGTGTGGATTGTAACCACAGGCCATCAATTAATTTAAAATAGCTATCAGAGGAATGCTTTTTTCAAGCTAATGGTTTATTTAACTACGCTAATTAGGAACTCTTACACTATCACAGAGGGGTTTAAGAAACCAACAGAAAGCCTTGAGACTTGAATAATAAACTTAGAGATACACCACATTGACAGTCTAGCAAACATCATTTGCCACTAAAGAAGATGACTAAACAGTATAGGAATGAAAAGCTTCAAGGCCAGGCTGAGTCCTCTAAGTGGTCCCTGAGACCCCAAAAGGGTCTTCTTTGGGACACTTCTGGGAGGATTCTGGAGCTATCCTCCAGCTATGACAGCTGTTTCTTGATTGTAAATAGCCTCTCAGTCATCATGTACTTTACAAAATGCACAACTAACCAGCCAGGAGTATGACTGATAGCAGTACCAGATCATTCTACACGGTGTCCTATGACACGCACAGAGCCTTTGCAAGTGAAGAGCGGCCAGTCTTGGTAAGTCTCCACCTGACTGCAGAGCTTCTCAGGCACATTGCGGGGATCATGCTCTTACCCATTAGCTACAGAAACACCTCTGGAATGCTGGGAAGCAACAAGGGCTGGGTGTTGGATGACCTAGGTGCATGTCCTGGCAGTGCCTACTTCTTCTTTGCTAAATCATCTGCTCTTGACTTCCCAGTAGAAATGATCAAATGAGATCATTTCAATGAAAGTGCTTTGAGAAGTGCAGTGGTTCAAACAAATGTATCAATTTATTTTTGTTGGGATCAGTCCACACCACCTTCATCCACATCAAAGCAGGCTGTGGTGTCTAAAAACTGATTTTTATATTTTAAGATGCATGTCTCACTGAATAAATTATCCTACCACGAATAGTCCTTTTTGTTATGGGACACAAATAGAAGGAGCTTCCAGAAAACTATAGGGAATCACTGGAGTTCTGGTTAATGTGCTTTAGAAATTTACTCTATTTAACCAACCAGATAGTTATTTTACTTTTTAAAAGGGATTAGTTTTGCTCTTTGTAAAATGGAGAAAATAAGTAGCAACAAATATATATATATTCACATAAACATATACACATTTTTGCATCCTATTGCAAACCAAGCTAAGTCAATTTGACTGCTTAGTTTTTAGGATCTTTTGTTAAATTATGATTGTTTCCAACACATATAGATAGATGATAGTCATCTGCTTTTTAACCAGGTTGCACACCACAGTGGATGTAAATTCTAGGCCAAGTTCTGCCATGTACACAAATATTCATTGGCAAGAGGTCACAAAAATTCTCACAAACTTTACTCTTTCAACATCCCTTGTCTGTGGCTTTAGAAACTCCAAAGCACTGCATCAGGAACTACCCACCACATCTGGTCACTTCCTTCCTGTGTATGCAGCCAAACTGTATTTCCCAGCCTCCTAACAGTTAGGCTGGGGCATGTGACCATGTTCTGGCCTGCCACAGAAAAATCTCTCACAGGGGTCTTCCTTCTCTTTACCTTCCATGATGCCTTGGAAGCCCATCTAAAGACGATGGTATTACAAGACGAAAGATGCAGGGAAAGAATGACTCAGGTTTCTAAGTCATCACTTGGAGGAGAGCAGTGCAGGAGAGCTTGCCCAATAAGGAACATTAATAAATTTTGTGTCAAGCCACTGAGATTTGGGGCTGTTACAGCAGCAAGCACCTTGCTGAGGCAGGTACATCAATATTCTAACAGCAGCATCAGCAAATTATCTAGGGGGAACAGGTGAATGAGTTTACTGTTAAGTGAGCAAAATCTAGGACTGAATGAAGCTTGAGTCCAACTCCAAAGCGGCTGGACTGTTGGGTTCACTGCTTCTTATTCTTCTTCGTGCAAAAAGAGAGAGACATGTATGATCTTTCTAGCTATTCAGATATTTCACCAAAGAAAACATTATTTCTAACCTAATTTATGCTAGTTAACAAAGCATCTAGGTTGGATTTTTGCCAACACCTATTTTCATGTATTTCCCAAGCGACTTTTGAGAGTGAACTTTATAGCAAAGTTCAAGTGGTAACTCACTAGCCCTAGGGTGTGGATTTTTGGCTAGCAAGAGATTAAGTTCAAAATATTTAACCACTGGTACAACTCAGTCACTGGGAGATTAGAATAGATGTAAAGTCATGGGGCACCTGGGTGGCTCAGTCGGTTAAGCATCCGACTTCGGCTCAGGTCATGATCTCACGTTCATGGGTTCCAGCCCCATGTTGGGCTCTGTGCTGACAGCTCAGAGACCGGAGCCTGCTTCAGATTCTGTACCTCCCTCTCTCTCTGACCCTCCTCTGCTTGCGCTGTGTCTCTCTGTCTCTCAAAAATAAATTAAAAAACATAAAAAATTTTAAAATAAAAAAAATAAAATAGATGTAAAGTCTTATTCAGGAGTGGTATCTTCCACGCTGGATTACTTCATGCGTTAATGAAGCACCCTTAGGATAGAGATTAAAGTAATTCACACAATGACTGTTTATACTGAAGTATTTTAAAAATAAATTACAAACAATATAACAAGCATCTAATTCACAGCCATCATCCATTTTATTTATTTCTCTGCTCATTCTAAGAATTACAAGCAAAGGATCATGGGGCCTATTCCTAAGTGTAAAATTAGATCAATAAAATGAGCCATCTGTCCAAGGAAGGCTCTACACTCAGGTTGTATTTAAGTATTATGTTTCCAATTGCCCAGATGTTACAGAAAAGTGCCTGCTGATACAACTCCTTTTGCACAATGTAAACCATTAACTGGCTAATATAAACTTATTGTGCCAAGAAAAATAAATAGCATTAACTTTGCATTAAATCTGATTCGGGATCTTGGGTGCCCTGTCAGCAAACATGAGTGTTAAGATTTAAATTGCTCCGGATTTGCAGAGTCAGAAGAAGAAAGAATCTTCAAGTGTCTTCAGGGCAGTGGGGAGAAAGAGACTGGAAATGAGATGGAAGCTTCAGAAAGTAGATCTTTGGTTGGTCTGGTTGGTAAGGTAATAGTAATTACTATGATTATTGTTGAATGATAATGTCCTAGCTTTGTGTAGTACTTCAGCTCCTTCAAAGCACTAGTCTGTTTTATTTCCTTAGATTCTTAAAATAAGCTGGTGAGGTTATCTGAGGTTATAGGGGTTGCACAGCCGAGGAAACACAAGAATCATTAATAGGAAAAGAAGAGCCACTGGAACCCAACCTCTAACATTCCATGTCATTGAGCGGCGCATCAATTACTCCAATCTACTGATCAATGAGCAAACCTGAACCATTTCTTAGCTCTCCAGCTTCACGGAGATTTTCTCTGCTCCCAGTCACTTATCAGTCTGGCTAATTCTCTTCTAGGAACAGCTGCTCGCCCAGCACCCTCACACCCTGCAAAACCTCCCCAAGACAATTACCAGGCAAAAATTGTCCTCCACCCTTGGCGTTACTGTTTCTCAAAGGAATCCATTCAAGCAAGACCACAAACCTGGCAGCCACATTTTCTAAACCAAAAGTCAAGGCAGGTAGTTGGCAGGAGAGTCGTTCTGATTTGCCAGTTAATTTACCTGAAAAATTTTACAACTCAGTACAAATTAAATCACATGTAATCAATCATACATTAATATATATGGAAAAAGAACACAAAATCATAAGTGTCTGTGTTTACTGCCGTTCCCAGAACATATTCTTTCAGTCACACATATTCATTCAGTTTTGTTTTCCCTCTGTCCAGATTAAACAATCCCAGTTTCATAAATAACACCTTCAGCCTCAGGCTTCTATGGCTTTTAAACGCTTGGGTACACATCTCACCAGAAGG
This sequence comes from Suricata suricatta, assembly GCF_006229205.1. NCBI lineage: Eukaryota > Metazoa > Chordata > Mammalia > Carnivora > Herpestidae > Suricata > Suricata suricatta. The sequence goes on from NC_043705.1 coordinate 118,664,296, forward strand.
ATTGCATCCTTCTAGCAACCTTAATGTCAGGTTCTTCCCTCATCTTATTTTTACAGATGAGAAAAACTGAGGCTTCCCGAGCTAATGTAACTTGCCTTACATCATCAAGTAACTAACAAAAAACTAAAAAAAATTTGGGGTCAGAACTTGAACCCAAATTTGCCAAATAGTAAAGTCTGTGCTCTCACCCCAGGAGGAGGCGGCTTTGGAGGCTGAAAGAACAGGTGCAGGGTGGTGGGTGGGAGGGTAGAGCAGGTCTGAGGAAAATGGGGGCCTGAGGGGCTAGTTATACACGGTTCCACGTGGCTTCTTGCTCATGCTCCCTCCTTCGTGCAGCCATCTCTCAATGAATGGGCTGGGGGCTGAGAGTGGGAAAGGTGAGGATTTGCCCAGTAGAGATGTTGCTCAGCTGTCTTCTGAAGACCAGAAGTCCCAAATCCAAGCTTCAGGAGACCTGTGGGGTCTAAGGTTACAATACAGACCCAGCGCGATGACTTGCTGCTGCCAATCACACATGATGGGTGAACAAAGGAAGGGAGACTGTCAGGTCCTGCAGAATATCTGGGGAGCAGGTGTGGAGGACCGGGAGGCGGAGAGGAGCTAAACTCTCCTTTGTCAGGTCTCAGATGGGACCTGCAAATCACCTCAAGTCACCTGAGGTCCTTGTTAAACAGGCTGACGCCTGTGAGGCACTCCAAGAATTCTCACCCACATGGAAGTTCCGGAAACACTGGCCTGAGATCCGCAGAGGTCAGACCTGCTCTGAGCCGGCTCTGAAAAGTGCATCCTCTGCTGACAGTGATTTGACTTGACTTTCACCTGCGTCCCCTGTTCCCCCATCCCCACCCCCAATCCCATGAGATGGTGGGGGCAAGTAGTGTCTAGGAGGCAAATGTCTTGCAGCTCATTTCAAGAAGTTGAAGCCACACACTGAGGTCTTTCTTTAAAATGGGAGTGGAATCAAAGATAGGTTTGCGGATTTCCACCACCCACTGCCATTTAGGTACCTCTTTCCCTTTTCCCTTTTTCTATCCCTGAAACAGCAGGTATACTTCCCATAGCTGCAGCTTGACATGTTGTGACCCAAATAAGTGGCAGGGGTCCTGACCAGCTCAAAAATATTCTGTTGCGATCATGACATCACAGCATTCATTTAGTCGATTGGGAGAAACTAGTCCTGCTTACTGAGTGACTGTGGCAGGAAGACTCAGGACATCCACACGACAGCCCAGTGGATGCACAGGTCCCACTATGGCCTCAGACGCCCAGTCCCTGTCTTCCCAAAATCTAGTTCTGCGTCACTGGACCCATTCTGGGCTAGACCGATGGACAGCTACTCCCAAAAGATTTCTAGGGTTATTAAAGCCCTGGGCTCAGGGTAAGAAACAAAAAGCAAAAACAAAAAACACCACTCAGTTTCTTTCTGGCCAAGTCACTCTCCCATGAGAAAGAATTCTGAGAAACAAGTACTGCCACACGTTAGAGGACATTTACCCCTGACCTTGACCTCTCTGTCCCTTAACCTCACAGAGACTCAAAGAAGAGACTGACATGCAGGGGTTTCTTTTAGGGATTAGATATGATGTGGAAAGAAATAAGAGGGTAGGAGGGCTAATGAAATGAAAGAGCCGAGGAAAGTATTTCTGCTACATTGCCTGGACTGCATGGATGCTGGTAGTTAGGTGCTGGGGATACACACACACACACACACACACACACACACACATGTATATACGTGTGTGTGTGTGTGTGTATGTATGTATATATATATATATATATATATATATATATATATACACACAGCATTTATGAGGGGAATTCATATGTGGCCTTTATGAGCTCCAGTTTTCCTCCGGAAGCAAGACAATCTGGATAGCATTGTAATGAAATACTTTGGCTTACAAAGAGAGAAGGAGGAACATATAGAAAACATGAGTCCCTGCAAAATACATGCTTTAGGAAGAGCACTTGCATGAGAGCCGTGAGGACATACCCTGTCTCTCGTGATTAGCAGGCTGTACAGGTTGCGGGGGGGGGGGGGGGGGGAGACCTGGATGACCCATGACCCCCTAGCCACTGGGCCTCACACTAGCGGCGGCAGAAACCACCTAGAGGCGCATGTATTCTCCACCATCGACGAACAAGGTACATTGCCCATGTGCTAACTCTGCTCTTCCAGACTTGTGATTTTTCTCTCCAAGTTTCTTTGAACCTCCCTGGTAGTCTGATTTTACAGGTAAGGAAATGCTGAGGAAGCAGAAAGGAAAAGATTAGAGATCTGCATCTCCTTAAGGATGGTTGTGGAAGCCCCAGCTTTCCTAGGGAAGACCTTGAATTCTCAACTCTGACCTGACCTTGTCTCACTGACCCTGGGACCTCAAGCAAACTGCAAAGACAGGAGGAAGGGCAGGACAGGGCCCTTGTGCAGGCCTCCAGACCCTGTCTCTGTGCCAGAGACTTAATTAACACCGTGAGTTACCAATCAGCCAATGGGAACGTGTGTGGCCAGTCTGCCAATGGGAACACGTGTGAGGGTTGATGTGGGCTGGTTCTAGCACATGTGTCTGAATTTCCCTTTCCCATCTTCCTGCTCCCCATCAGAAACCCAACAGTCTTTCCCATACTTCCTGGTGAGACTCTGGATAAGGGAGAAGTACCCACTCCAGAGGGCCGGGGTACTGGTTCCGGGTCAGCCTCTGATGTGAGGCTCTTAATCACTTTCAGTCCAGTTATTAAATGAGGGCTTTTCACTTCCTTCCAGGTCTAGGATTCTAATTTAGTATCTAAAAAGGAATGAAAGATATGCTATGTTCCCATGCCACCAAGACCGGAGGAGACGACAGTGTCCTGTACCCTACCTATCTTCAGGAGCCTCTGTTTTCTATCTCCAGGTGCTCGGATGGCTCCTCTGGCCCTCACAAGACTTAGCACCCAGGAGTTCAACAAGACAAAGGAAGTGGTTCATCACCCTGCAGGACTACACCCCCTGATTCTGGCACATGAGCTCAGGAGACAATGGCTTCCAGGACTCCATCTCAGTACACCATTCACGCTGTTATCTTTGAAGGCCGGGGCATGATCCCATGTACAAACGTTCAACAGCATTTAAGAGATTCCCCACACACAGCTGCAGGGATAACGCCCTCCATCCGGTTCTGTCCACGGGAGCTCCCGGTTCAGCCAGGAGGAAGACGCCCCCCGAGACAGGCTGCGTACCCCTGCTGACAGGACTGCTAAGGACTCCTGTGTCTGGTCTGAGTACACAGCCTGAATCCCGTTCCACCACTTACTAGTTGTGTGACCTTGGAAGAGCTATTTAATTTCTCTATGCCACAATTTCATTTTCAGTTAAACAGAGGTAATAATAGTACCCGTCTCACAGAGCTATTGGGTTGATTAAATATCAGCATGTGCCAAGTTCTTAGAACAGTATAGCAAGCACTTCATTAGAGGTAGTTATTATTATTTAATTTGGCTTAACGTAAAAGCCGTCCTTTCTTGTTAGTCTCCGCAAATGCAGAGGATTCTTTATTAATGCTCAGTGACAGCAGATGGGCTACCTTGGGGTCGAGGGAAAGGTCACCTATGTCCGACTCAAATTAAACTCATAATTAAAGCTGCTACTTATTTATTTGGGGTTTTTTTCCCCACTAGAGGTAGGTGGGGATAGGGAATTTTCAGATTGATTTTGAATCCAAGACTTCTCCACCAAAGCTACTCTTGTCAAAAGTAGATTTAGGAGCATTAGGCAACATACAGGGTCATCTAAAGAAAACAGGATTGGAGGCGCCTGGGTGGCTCAGTCAGTTGAGCATCTGACCCTTGACTTAGGATCAGGTCATAATCGCAGGGTTGTGGGATCGACTCCACTCAGCGGGGAGCCTGTTTAGGATTCTTTCTCTCTCCTTCTGCCCCTCTCCCTGGTTTGCTCTCTGTCTCTCTCTCTCCTCTCTCTCTCCCAAATAAAAAACTAATAATAAAAACAAAAACAAGAAACCAGGACTGCTCCAGTACATCTCCATGGTAGCCACACTACCTTCAAAGTACTGCTCACAAACCAATTTCTATTGAGGAAACAAGGTACAAAGGAACTCCTGTATGGATTCTAGCAGGATTTGCTGGTGTCTGGGGAAGATTATAAATTAGCTGACTGCTGTTCACATCAGAGCCAAGCAGGGCACATTCAGTTTTTAATCTGCACCAATTTTCCGGATCAAAAACTAGTCTTTCCAAGGGATGTAAATGAGTCTGGGAGAAAAATTTCCCCTGCAATTTATGAAGTAGCTGTCATTTTAATCTGAGCAGCTTTCCAACCTGAAAGCCAGTGTCTGGATAAAATTATAAAGTAATGAAAAGCTCTTCGAGGCTAAACCTAGTCCATACACCCCTTCTACCTCAAATTTGGTATATTTAATATGCCAAAATATTTAAAAGGTAGAGTTTCCACTATCAAAACCCTATCCATGCTTCAAATAAAACCAAAGAGGCCAAGATAGCATGTTCATGGCATGAATATCAGAATGAGATCCTAGATGAACTAGGTAGAAAACATTTTTAGGAGGCAAACTACAAAAAATAAGAAAGGAAATATGGTGAACCATATTTCCAGTTTTATACAGTAGACTTTTATGAAATGCTTTTCTAAAAATTCTGCTTAAATGGATTGAAATCTATCCTTAAAAGAACATTCCATACATTGCTTAAGCTTAAGAACTACAGACGTAACTATGCATCATTCAAAAATTGTGACTAGATGGTTTTATGTGAATAAATCCACAGGATACAATTGATCATGATGTGGTTATCGTAACAAGGAAAGTTAGAAAGAAGCCCCTTGATTGACATCCTTGAAGATGTGTGCATGTAAGAAGTGAAATAATTTCATATAATATTATCTTGGACTGCTGCTATTATCTCCAAAATGAATTGAACAGCGACTATAGAATAGCTCATAATTTAACTGTGTTGAAGATTAGGATAATGACTCTAAATTTCAAGGCAGGTAACAAAGCACAGGTGATAATAGATTCAGCTTGAAGAGTGAGTGTATCAGAGCTGAAAGACAACAAGTCATATTTCCAAATGGAAAGATCCTTGAGCAGTGAAAATATTTAAGAAGCCATATGGGAACCCACCAAGACTATTTTCTTTGCCCTCTGATAAATTTCCCCGGTTGGTCTCTTTCTTATAGAAACGTTATTTGTGAAGACAAACTGCACTTTCTGCAGAGTTTTGCAGACTGAATTCAAATAAACTTATATTGTTTTCCATTGTTCATAAAATGTAATTAATCCCATAAGACAACTTTGCTTACAAAGTAAATTTAAAAAAAAAAACAACCTCAAAACCAGAAAAACACAGATTTTTCAGAATTCTAAATATAGTCTCAGCAAAGAAGAATAAAAATCGTTATTTGGGAAACAATGTTTAGAACTTTATTGCTTAGGATGTTGTATTTTGATAATCTCACAACACACCCCAAGTCAAAGTAGACAAAAAGAGACGACGAACTTTTTACCTCTATAACTAGAGGAAATGCAAGTTACCGTGTTTCCAGATCTCTACAATTCTTTGTAATACTCTACAACACCATACATCTTTGTTTAAATTGCTGAGCAAAGACAGGCGTTCAAAACATGTTAAAATTAACCCATTGGGCACCGCTTTCTGAGAAAATGGCCCCAGAGAGGGAAGCATCCTTAAAAGCAGAGGCGACATCCCTACATAGTGCCAGGGAAGGACCAGAGATGGGCATAGGGAACTCCAGGCAAATCTTCAGACACTTAACAGGAAATGGCCGGGCCCTGGGCAATATGAATTCAATAAAGATGTTTAGAGACACAGGAGGAGCTGTTTGACTTCTGCACAGTTGCAGTCCTCTGTAATTGAGACAGCATGGTCGCTGTCCTTACTCTCAGCTCTCTGTGGTCAAATACGGAGCCCTCCACCTCTACTGTGTCTGGAAAATTGATCATCCCTTTAACAAACAAATCCCTGGAACCGCCTGAGCTGGGGAAAAAGCGAGGTTCGCATCTTTCCTCAGCTCTGGGCAGAGATGGACCCAGTGGAACCGCCGCTGGTCAGAGGAGAGAGGGGCGGCGCGTTGCCCGCTTTGCGTCCGGGCGGGGACCGAGACCCGGACGCTCCGGGCGTGGTGTCCCCCGAGCGCGCAGAGTGCGTTACCTGATTTTCGGAGAGCTGTTCGGAGCGACACTGCGCTGGGTCCGAGGCTGGAAGCCAGGAGCAAGAGCCGGAGCAAGACGCCTCGGATTAAATCCATTTCACCGCGGGCGCCTGCAAAGTTTCACCAAGTCCCGGACGCACAGAGAAAGGGCGTCTCCTGGGGGACCTGGGGGAAGGTGGGCCCCGTGGATTCCCCTCACCCTGGTGAGGTGGTGCAGGGCTGAGGGAGCTGGTCCAGGAACGACGGAGGAGTCCGAGGAGACCGGACCGCAGCTGGGAGGTCGGCGTGCAGGAGTGAAGTCGGCTGCGAGCCGCAGGGCTGTTCCGGGGAGGGGGGCGGGGGCGGCGAAGGAAGCCGACGGGGAGGGACCGGCTGGCCGGGAGAGGGGGGTATGCTCGACCCGCCCGGGGATGGAATTACAATCGAGTGGAAGTGAGAGGGGCAGGCCCTGAGACAATTTACTCTTCGCCCACCTCTGGGGCAGACAGCCCGCCCCTCGTCCTCTAGCGACCCCCTGCTCAGCCCCTTCCTGCTGGTGACCTAGATCGGGGCGCTAAGAGGGGCCGACTTCAACCACTAGAGTCGCAGGGCAAGCTTTAGGTGACTGTGAGCCCAGGACTCTCTGCTGTGGTTCAGACCCTGAAATCATGCGGCGCTTCCCCCTCCCCTGGCTGTACCCTCCTCCTGTTGCGCCCCTCTACGTCACTTGCACCCAGCTTGGGGACTTTCCCCAACACCTCCAAAGGTTACTCTGGTCTGACCAGCGCACTTGGGGGGAGGTCTGTCGGCGATTTGCAAGTGGGGAGGATAAGAAAAGGGGGGCGGGGCCGGCCGAGTCTAGGACGCTAAGAAGATAAACGGGATTTAAGGCGCGCAGATGGAGAGCGGAGGCCAGGCCACTCCGCTGGAAACGCCGGGTGGAGATTAGGGCCCAGCGCAGGGGAGCGGGGTCGCCTCCCAGCAGAGGATAGCAACTTGAGACCCTCTAGGGGAATAGATGAAAGTCCAGGTTAAGCCTGGCGTCGGGCGTGAGGGATCCTAGCTCAAGCCCCCTGGTGGACGGAGAAGACCCGACTGGGAGACAGGCACCCGCCCGCTGGGCTGGGGTTGAGGGCCTGCGCGCGGTCCTGGCCACTGATTCCGCGGGATCTGGATTCCGGGGTCTGCTCCCTTCTCTGGATTTGCTGCCCTCAAACTCAGTAAAATACTTGGCGCTGCGAGAGGGGAGACCCCGAGACTCCAGTCAAATTACACACTGGCGTGCTGATCTTCAAGCCAGAGACAAGAGAAAGCAGATAAAATAAATAAACCAAGAAAACACAGTCTTCGCCAGTTCCTGGGGAAAGATCAAAGGCCTTAGGAAGTGCCCCGCAGAGGGAAAAAGCGGCTGCTGGCCGGGAGGACCTTGCACCCGCTCCACCAAGCAGCCCTGCTGAGGCTCCTGGCCCTTCATGGTTTAACCTAGGTTTAGGAGAGCCCAAGGAAGGAGGTTGATAGCTGATAGCTATCAGCTGATAACTGAGAGCTGCTAGCTCTCCCCGCCCCCCAAGGATTTCTCCTCCTCTTTTTAGGAATGAATATCCCATGGCTAGAGAGTTTGTAATGAGCCCAATCTTGTTTGTTTGCCAAGCTTGAGGATATGTTCCCTTACACGCTCGTGTTCTCTGTCCTGCGACAGCCCATATAAATTCAAGTCCATTCTGACTTTAGTATTTGCAAGTCTTAGCTGTGACACCTGAGCTTGTCCTTTTACACAGAGCTGGAGTAGAAAAGTCGAACGACTGTGCTCTTCACTTCCAAGGTGATAACAATGCCTGTTTCGAAGCCAAGCAATGCGACTGCCCCCAGCACTGCTAGTCTCAAAAGTAGCAGAATCAAAAGTAGACCCTTGGGGTTGTCAGAGGTTATCCAGGCTCTGCCTCCATTCCATGAAGAAATCTGCTTTCAGCTTCATCAGCAGGTCATTCACCTGGGTTTAAACTCCACCTGGGACAGAGAGAGCCTACCTCACCACCGCCCCTAGAGTTGTCGGATAGTTTTCTTTATGAGAAAGTGATATCAGACCTAGGGTGGTACCAGGAACCAAGCAAGTGTTTCCAGGAAGACAGCTTCCATGTTGGTTCTGCTCTTTCCCACTTAAAAATAATTCTCCCTGATGTAAAAATTGGAAGTAATACTAACCACTAAATGGCTAACATTTGTATAATACCTACTATGTAACAGACCCTCAATGAAGTGCTTTATAATCCCAATAATAACCACGCCAGGTAAGTAGTGTTACTAGTGTGATCCCACTTGACAGATAAGGAAACTAAAGCATGAAAAACTTAAGAAACTTTCTCAAAATCATGCAGCTACCAAGAAACAGAGCTTCAGTTGAATCCGGGTAGTCTAGTCCCAGAGTCCAGGCTTCTAAGGAGACAGAGAGGGAGCAGACAGAGAAGTAGACCAAGAATCACAAGCTCTTGGTGTTTAATCTAAGCTCCGCCCACAGTGTACCTCTGTAAAATGAAGGGGCTGGATGAAGTCGTTGCTAACTTCCACATGTTGCTTTGTCTGATAAAGACATCTGATGAACAGGAACATCTAATCCAAGCCATTTTTGCTCTGAATGTGTCTTTTAAAAGACTTGAACAAACTGTCCATTACAAATTTTGCAAGCCCAAGTTTCACCCCTCTTGCATACCTCCGACCTATGCCCATATCAGCTCCTCATCCCCAGGCATGGGCTCCTTTCCGTCTTTTGCAGATGGCCACCGGTGATTGGGAAGCTGGCTTGGTGTCTTCAGAGTCCCCACTTGTTTCTTCCTTGTGGGATTACCTTCAATTATATTATTATATTTTACTTTTGAGTGCCTCCAAATGGTTTGGATCCTTGGGCCTTTGAGATAAGAACTTGCTTCTTAAGATCAGCTTGTTACAAATCTAGGGAACACTTTAGAATGAACTTATTTCCGGGGCGCCTGGGTGGCTCAGTCGGTTAAGCGTCCGATTTCGGTTCAGGTCATAATCTTATGGTCCATGGGTTCAAGCTCTGCGTCGGGCTCTGTGCTGACAGCTAGCTCAGAGCCTGAAGTCTGCTTCTGATTCTGTGTCTCCCTCTTTCTGTGACCTTCCCCCTGCTCACGCTGTCTCTCTCAAAACATTAAAAAAAAATGAACTTATTTACATCCTATGAGAAGGAAATCACATCCACCAAGGTCCCATCTCCTTCCAGTTTGACAACCAGTATATGACATTTATAAATCTGATGAAAGATAAATGGTCACTTTGCCTTTCACTTCCTTCCTGCTTTCTGGGAGGAGAGGAACTAGAGAGGGAGGGCAAAGAGGCTTTGAATGTTTCATTTTTAAAAATCTGTTCAAATTCGCCAGAGGTTTAAACTCAATTAATAAGGTCACCAGCAGAGGAGTGACCTGCCTGCTTTGCTCAATATCATGGAGAAGAGTCTGACCTTTGCTCCACAGAATGGATTCAGAGGGTGTGTTGATGAAACAAAAGGCAAACTTACCAATGACAGAATGTTGAGGGAGTCCTTACACGGGATTCAGGAAAAGCCAGCAGACAAGATTTAACTTTTGATTTAATTCATTTTTTTGAAGTGGTTGTATGTATGTATAAAATTTGAAATATGCATCAGGCAGAGTGTATAGTGAAAAATAAGTTTCCTTTCACCCCCCCCTCCCAGAAGCAACCACTATTGCGGGTTTCTTGTGCATCCTTCCAGACACACTCTATGAACGTACAAGCACACGCATATACTTGACACAAACAGGAGCAATTGTACATGCTTTGTAACCCGAAAATCCACCCAAATCAGTGGATAGAGATCTGCCTCCCTCTTACTGACTGCTGAATAATACTCTGTTTCGTGACATACACTGTATTTGTTCTCTCTGCATTGTTTCCTATAGCTTTATTATAGACCACACTGCAGTGAATGACCTTGAATAACAGTTTGCACATATTATAATAGACTTTAGGGCACATTTCTAGACTAGTCCTTGCTCAGCAGAAGGGTAAATGCCTTTTCATCTTGACCATTTGGCCAAATGCCACCCTAGGAGAATATACACATTTACACCCCCACAAGGGATATATAAGCCTATTTCCACAAACTCTTATTAACACAGTATCTTGTCAAACAAGAGCTGTATAGTACTTACATGTATATTACATATATGTAGCATGTTGTATGTTTTAATCATCACTCAACATGTAAAGTACACAAATAACAAGCATACCAATGAATGATAGCCAAGTAAGCACACTTGTCTAACTACCACCAGATCGAGAGTGAATAAACTATCAGCACTTCCAGTAATCTGTCCTCATGCTTCCTCTCCAGATGTATATGGTCTTCCCGAATGATGAGAAGAGTTCAGACCTCCCATTTAAATATACAAATGAAAATTAAAGTTTCACAAATAAAATACACACATAAAAATAGATCAGTGGAAAATGTAAGCATTCCTCATTCTCAATATGAAATAAGCATTAATCGAGATTTGATCCCACTATGTGTAAAGCTCTGTACAGAGAACAGAAAGACAATAGGAAGGAAAATACAACAATGTCTTCTGAACTCAAAAAGACAGTTGAGAGAAGAGAGTTGCATAGCCAACTTCTCCGCAAAGCAGAAGAGACACTAGATAAGAGTGCCAACAACATGTGTGACAAGGGAAGAAAACACTGTATTACAAGCGATAACCTATGTAGCAATACACTATAAAATATAGCCATCGACCTCATGAATGTTCTTCCTTTTTTAAGTTTATTTATCTATTTTGAGACAGACAGAGATAACACGAGCAGAGGAGGGACAGAAACAGAGGGAGAGGGAGAATCCCAAGTAGGCTCTGCGCTATCAGCACAAAGCCCCAGAGCCCAATGTGGGGCTTGAATGTCAGGAGATCATGACTTGAGCTGAAATTAGAAGTAGGATGATTAACTGACTTAGCTACCCAGGCACTACATGATTTTTTTTTCTTTTTAAGTATACTTATTTATTTTGAAAATGAGCAAGAGAGTGGGAAGGGGCAGAGAGAGGGGGAGAGACAAGACTCCAAACAGGCTCTGTGCTGTCAGCACGAAACCCAACAGGGCTCGAACCCACAAACCATGAGCTCATGATCTGAGCTGAAATCAAGAATCTGTAACTTGATGGACTGAGTCACCCAGGTGCCCTGACCTCATGAATGTTTAAATCATGCATATATACTTAGTAGGATTCACCAGGGACAGGGCTGGAGTTAAAACGGTAAATTACCTGGTGTTCCCAAATCTGTTCTTCTTTCTGCATACATTTCTGAAAACACAAATTAAAAATGACTGGAGAATTATAGTTAAGTAAGGCAAACTGAGTCTCCAGCCTTTATCTTAAGGTAAACTTTTCAGTGAAGTATAAAAATATGTAAGTCCTACCTACGTGTATACTTCAGTGGGCATCATAAAGTGAACAAACCCATGGGATAAGCCCCCAGATAATGAAATATAACAATTCCAGACCTCCAAAGCCTTTATATTACTCCTACTAATTATAACATACCCCACAACAAAATAGGAATCATTTTCCTAATTTCTAACATTAGTTTTACCTGTTTTTGAACTTTATACAAATGGAATCCAGTAATTTCCAGTGATGTAATCCAGTGACATGATCATTTATATCCAGCCTTTTTTACTCAACATTATGCTTGAGATTTTCATTCAAGTTGTGTGGTTAATTCTTTTCATTGGTGTATGGTATTCCATTATATATATGCATTACAATTCATTTATACATGACTGCTGATGAACATTTAAGTTGTTTTCTAGCTTGGAGTTACAATCAAAAATGTTTCTGTAATTATTCTTGTTTGTGTCTTTGGTAAACGTAAATATGCATTTCCATTGTGTTTACCTGTAAGCATAATTACTGAGTTATATGATAAGCATATGTTTAGGTTTGGGAGATATTGTCAGGTAGTTTTCCAAGGCAGTTGTACTAATTTACACTCTCACTGGCAGTATACGCGACTTCCAGTCACTCCACAATCTCACCAACACTTGGTATTGTGTGTCTTTTTCTTTTTAGTCATTTTGGTAACTGTGCAGTAATATCACATTGTGGTTTTAATTTGTGTTTTCTTGAAAACTAATGAAGTCAACTAACTTTTCACTTGTGTATTAGCTATTGGAAATCCTAGTTTGTGAAGTGCCTATTCATGTATTTTGCCCATTTTTCTATTGCATTGTCAATCTATTTCTCACTGATTTGTAGAGGCTCTGTATATAACCTGGATACAAGTCATAGGATTTTTTTGTTGGTTGTGGTGGATGTTTATATTAAAAAATTTTCTCCCTTCTGTCTTGTCTTTTAACTCTCTTGATGACTTTTAATAAAAAAAAGTCCTAGTTTTAATGTACAAGTGATCATTTTTTTTCATTAACAGCTAGCATTTTTAATGTCTTGTTTAAAAAACCTTTATTCGCCTCAAGGCCATGAAGATATTAGTTCATGTTTTCTTCCAAAAATGTTATAGCTTTCTTTCCACATTTAGATCTGCAATTGATTTTTGTGTATGATGTAGGGTAGTCCTCAAGTCTGTTTGACTGGATGCTCTTTTTAGATGGGGGCAGGTACATCTTCACAGGGAGATATGGTTCCTAGAATGTGGCTTTGGAAAGGTATCACTTCCTCTGTAAACATCAACCAAGTTGATATTGCAGGCTAACACTGTGACTACACTTCTCACCAGGTATATCTGAGTGGATAGCTACCTTGCATTATGTGTTTTGGAGCATAAACAAAGCCCACTCACTCCAAACTATCTCATCTACCGGTCTCACAGTTTCCTTGAAATTTCTACCACTTTAAATGTTTCCATGAGTTAAAAGTATAACATGTTTATGGCTCATATCCCTTCAATCCCAAAGAGCTTTGGAGAAAGATGGAAGAGAGATATTTTAAGAACTTGTATCCACGTGGTTCTCTTAACATGGACGTATTGTTCTTGAAAAGGGAAAAGGGCTCATTCATTAATACTGTGCCTGTTAACAAAGAGGTAAGGACTAATTTATTAGCTAACTTAGCTGTAACATAGAGTATAAGTTCCAGGATCTATAGGAGATAGAGTGTATGAATTTGATAGTGACTTGAGAAGGGGACATTGGTGGTGGGTGAGGTTCAGAATGTGGGATATGGCTTGTTTGTAATAGTATGGCTCTGGAAGTAATAAATCCATCACTAGAGGAGAGCAGGTAAAACACACTATGGGATATAATGGAGCAGTAATCAGCTATCTAAGAAGTAATAGACTTAGAGCTTCATGTGCCAAAATGGAACAAAATGGACAAAACAAGATGCTGAACAGAGTGCAGGTGTTCACAGAGTATGGGGAGCAATTAGGGGACCTGAGATGAATGTGGGGCAAATTAACAGTGTGTTATTTTTTACTGGTTTTATTTTTCAATTATAAGACTATTTAATTTATTTATTTATTTTAAATAGTTTATTGTCAAATTAGTTTCCATACAACACCCAGTGCTCTTCCCCATAAGTGCCCTCCTCCATCACCACCACCTCTTTCCCCGCCCCCCTTCCCCTTCCCCTTCAACCCTCAGTTCATTTTCAGCATTCAATAGTCTCTCAAGTTTTGCATCCCTCTCTCTCCCCAACTCTCTTTCCCTCTTTCCCTCCCCCTGGTCCTCCATTAGGTTTCTCCT
>NC_043705.1:118678286-118680694 GCF_006229205.1 Suricata suricatta
AGGTCAGGAGATCTGCACTCCAGCTCTGGCCCTGTCACTAACTGTCAATGGGACTTTGGTGATTCAATCAACCTCCTAAGACCTTATTTTTCTCCTCTATCAACCATGAGTGCTGGATAAGATGATGTCTCAGCTTGTCCTAAGGCTCACAATATCCTCTTTCATGCAAGAGCCTCTTTACTTTTTCTAAAATAGATAGATGTCACTACTTAAAAACAAGTAGGAGTCTTGTAAAAGATTTGTTCTCAGAAAAATGTTGAAGTTGGAAAGCAATAGTCTTTTGCCAAAAAAAGAAAGAAAAAGAACACAAAACAAAATAAAACATTTAATACACACACACACACATGCACACGCACACACACAGAGAGATGGCAGGATAAAGGCAATTCCTTGCCTCTGAGAAGGCTTAAGAAAGCAAACTCAAAGTTTCCAAGCAGCCCACAGCCAGTTCACCCAGACAGAGGAAATGGGGAGGTGTGAGTAAGGAGGGGCAGGGAAGACCAGGGCTGGGAAGTGGGCGTAGGAAGCAGAGGAATGCTGGCTCAGTTTCTCGGTTAGTTAGTGACAGTGCAAATAAATGCAGATTTTCTGATGCCAAGAGAAAACCTGTGGAAGGGAGAAAAAGGCAAATCTCTCCATCTGAGTTTTATTATACTTTTATTTGTGTGTTTCTTAAGAGAGGAAGTGAAGAGGAGGAGGGGACTAGAAGATTTGAAGGTGTGGTCTGATCAATGTCCCCAGGCCCAGGGGAGGAGGGGGCTAACAGAAAAAGGTTTAAGCAAGAGAAGAAGTTGTGTGGCTTGTTTGGATGGCAGTGCTGTGGGAGGAAGGAGGAATGGGGCAACTTCAAAGGCTGATTCAAAAAGTAGGAGGGGATGGCTGAGATTCACGTTTTTAAGTTAATTGACAATATGAAGAAAGACTAACAGTGAGAGATAAGGGAGAAGTTAGCCTGGGTTTCCTCCCCTGTGTGATGGGATGTAACCCCACCGTGAAGGCTGTGCCCATCAGACGGGATGACCCAGTACACTGCATACCATGCACTTGGCACTCACTGAATGTCGGCTTTATTTCATTTTATCGCATCTATCACAGAGACAAGGTAAGTGTTTTCCAGAGTTAAATTCCAGAAGTGCTAGTAGATTATTGCCAGCATGACAAAGGAGACTTAGGGCCAAACATGAAGCTTTGATCCAGACACTTTCAACATGAACTGGGAATAATGGAAAATCAAGGTTTGTATTTTGGGACAACGAAAGACATCCCCCAAAAGATTATGACATCCTACGTAAGGATTCTCCCAAGAAGGAATAATAGCTGAGCCACCAAAATAAATGAAGCCACACAAATAAAATAAATGTAGGATGCACATACAACTGGTAGGATGCCAGTTAGTTCTGGCTGCTCCTGGGACCATCTAGCCTATTCATAGTTTCCTTCAGCTTTAGTGCCTCTTAATTGATCCAGTATGCATGCTTTTCATGTTCCCTATTTCCTTCTTTGTTTATTACTCATTATATGTCCCTGGATGAGTCACATTGCTTTCCTGACATCAGTTTCACGGGCTGAAGTTGGATGGAATTCAAGATCCTTCCCAGCTAGGACAATCTTGCTTCCAAGTTGGGCATGGGAGCTGCAGGCACATCCTCCTCAGTCATGTCTAGACCCTAACAACTTTTCCTGGGAAATGCTAACCATGGCTCCGCTGTCTGAGCCAAAGGAATAGACCAAAGTGATTGTGGAGATGTTGACTTGGATATAGTTGATGAACAGAGAGGGATGGCTTTAATCACTCTTTGTTCTCAAGCTCTATTATAATTGTGGGTTTAATTGGAAAAAGACACAAGTCAAGCTCTCCACTTTCAATGAAGTGAAAAGCAGAGTATAGCAATATAATGACTTTATTTTGAATGCATAAGAAAGTACCTGTGCATATTTATGTGTGCCTCCATATCCTCACCATGCAGGGGTACACCTGGGCTTTCCCAACAGTAGAGAACTATAAGGAAGGAAACAAGGACAAAGAAAAAAACACCTAAGTCAAGAAAGCAAATTGGGAGTGGAGAAAGGATTGGAAGTGGAAGATACAGAGATAGGAAGAACATTCTCACCATATTCCAAGCCGTCCACAGAATTGTAGCTCACAAGTTTGATAGCACAGTTTCAAATTTTAACTATTTAGCACTTTAATGACAAGTCAAATAGATAAACAAAATTGCCAGTTCAAACGGATGGCTCTTTACAAATGTGTCCTTCTATAAGAAATCTGAATTTATGCAAAAGATTCATTTGGGTAAGAATTGGGATTTTTTCATGAGTTTTAAAAAATCTTTTAGGTTGGGGAGAGAGAGGGACACGAATCATGAGAGACTATTGAATACTGAAAATGAACCGAGGGCTTAAGGGGG
>NC_043705.1:118680794-118784381 GCF_006229205.1 Suricata suricatta
AGGGGGGGGGGGGGGGGGGAAAGGGGGTGATGGTCATGGGTGGGGCACTTGTGTGAGAAGCACTGGGTGTTATATGGATACCAAAGTCACAATAAACTATTATAAAAAAATCTTTTAGGTAAGTAGTCACTAAGGGAGATCTTTCCAAATGTTTTGAATGAGAGTAAAATAGACACTTAAGCCAAAGTGTTAGCTTTAATTTAATTTATATGTATTCAAATATAAAGATAAAACATTATTGAAATGCAAATGTAAGCCAATTAAAAAAGTGGAATATATAAAATCTAAATTGCTATTTCATTAAAATTTTTTAAAAATACAAGTATTTCATTATTGGATGAAAATAATTATGGGAAAAATCATTCTTAAAATGTTCTCCATCTTCCTCTCCCACATTTTCTCAGGAAGCCAAACCATGTGTTCCATAGAAAACAGAAGTACTCTGGTGGCTTCTGGATGGCTCCATTGGTTGAGTGTCCAACTCTTGATTTGGGTTCAGGTCATGATCCTAGAGTTGTGGGATTGAGCTCCATGTTGGGCTTTGTGCTGAGCATGGGGCCTGCTTGAGATTCTCTCTCTCTTTCCCTCTGCCTCTCTCCCCCACTTGGAGCTCTCTCTCAGAATAATAAAGAAAAGAAAGAAAGAAGCGCTCTAAAACTCATCTTGTCAAGGCAATGAAACACAGTCCTCTTTTCTCACAATATTTGCTTAGTCTAAAGAGTAAACTTTAACAGCAAACCATCTCTATGATTACCTATTGGGATGTGAAAGGACTGAGGATCAGCTTTTTAAATCCCTAAAGCACCTAGAAGTGTCAAATAAGTCAAATCCATGATTAAACAATGCTCTAATATGTTTATCAGATTGGAAGGTGAGGCAAGCAGGAAATGAGAGGGAGAAGAAGGTGTGATGGTATTTTATCCTCAAATGTCCAAATTAATTAGACTATTTTGCAAAACAAGTAAAAGAGAGTTTATAAACTGTAAATTTTCTAGATTATATGTTAATATGTGAATGATAGAATCTAAAATGCTAGAGCTTCCAAACTTATTATTAAGCATTTGTTTTGTGTTATATTTTTATTAATCATAAATTAATATGACTATGGGTAGTTGATTTTCCTTCTAAAATAATATCTTCTCCCTTCTCCTCAAATTTTTGCCTGATCTTGTATTTAACCTGCTCAGAATTACTGTTAACATGATTTATATATCCCCAAACAATAACTAGTCTAATGTAGCAGTATCTAAATAAAACTAGATAATTTAGGGGTACCTGAGTGGCTCAGTTGGTTAAGTGTCCAACTCTTGATTTCGGCTCAGGTCATGATCTCATGATTTGTAGGATCAAACTCTGCTTCAGGCTCTATGCTGATGGCATATGGAACCTGCCTGGAATTCTCTCTCTCCCTTTTTCTCTGCCCCTCCCCTTCTTACATGCTCGCACTCTCTCTCTCTCTCTCTCTCTCTCTCTCTCTCTCTCTCTCTCCCTTTCTCTCTAAAAATACATTAATAAACTTCAGAAAAACCCTAGAAAATTTAAAAGCTAATAAAACATCAAGAAAATCATTCTCCTTTCAATCTTACAAAAAATAAAAGCAGATTTCAGTTTCTTGAACAGTCATGTCACAAACGAAAGGGCATATTATTACTTACGAGGACTACCCAGTGAGGAAAACAACCAGCCACCTTTAGGCCAGCAAGATTATGACATTAGCAAAATCTCTTAGGTCTGTGAGGCCAGGACTATGCTGGGGACCCCTGCTCAGCTGATGGAGCTCACCAGCCTGACAGCGATAGAGGTTTGGACTCCCTACCCCTCCCTCACCCTGAGGACCACAGATGCAAAAACAAGGAAATGGGAGGCAAATTTGAAGTGGGCTGGTCAAAGGAGGCCTTCTGGTTCTTGGCCCGGCTGCTTCCTGCCCATGGTAGTTCAGCTGACTGAGAACTGGTCACCAGGAGCCATGATGTATGTCCCTCAGCAACCCATCTGCATGTCCTACTCTTTTGTCTTATTCCCAGCCCCAAGCTCCTCCATCCCAGAGTACTGCTGTGTGAATTGTCAAGCCTACTACTGTATGATATTGAAGAGTTTGCAAGAAGTTATTTATGCTGCTATTAAAAAGAATCCTATTCCCAAGCAAAGTGCAAATGAGAGATAACAGTTTTGCCTTTCTGAGGGGATATATGCATTTTCACAGAATATCAGAGCACGAAATAAAGTAAATAGCCTAAGATGCAAATGGGTGACTCTTGATCAGTGGCTCATAACTTGGATGCACATTAGAATCTCAAGAAGAAATATCATAAAATAGTAATGCCTGGGCTCTATTCCCAGGGAGTCTCATTTAGTCAGGGGTGAGGCATCAGCATTGGGGTTTTTAGAAGCTCCTCACATGATTTTAGTGTGACGTCAGTGTTGGGAACTCTTGATCTAGGGTGAGAGGGTGCTACATTGAAGCTGGAAGGTGAAGGCTGATGAGCTCTTGAGAAGTCGTCAGAAGGAGGACAATGCAGATAGGGCTGTGCTAGCAGATGGGAGGCTGGTCTGGAGCAGCACTTCTCAAACTCTAATGTGTGCACTCATCTCTTTGGGTCTTGACAAAGTGAAGACTATGATTCAGTAGGTCTGGGTGGCTCCTGAGATTCTACATTTCTAACAAGCTCCCAGATGATGCCATGCTGCTGATCCAGAGGCCATATTTGAGTGGCAAGGATCTAGATGATCCTGAAGATCGCTTCTGATCCTAACATTCAATGATTCTCTGAATTGAGACCAACAGGACCAGAAGAGAGATTTTTCCAGAGAGAGAGCCTGAAGGCTTGAACCACAGGGTACTGTATTTGCCTAGCCCTGAAATGATGATGAACAAATTTGCCACGTAGCATAACTCCCTCCTTGTACAGTCAGAGGAGTCAGGTTGCTATAGACCCAGAGGAGCAGATGTGCGAAGGAAGCATTTCAGAGGTCAGAGAAACCAAGGAGTCTACTCACACTCTCTCCTGAATAGACCTGGTGTAAGCTTGGAAATCCAGGCATAAGAGTAAGGTATAAAAAGGTAAGAACAAGACTGGAGCACCTGGGTGGCTCAGTCAGTTAAGCATCCATCTTAGACTCAAGTCATGATCTTGCATTTGGTTCTATGTTGACAGCTCAGAGCCTGGATCCTGCTTTAGATTTTGTGTGTGTCTCTCTCTTTCTGCCCCTCCCCTGCTCATGCTCTGTCACTCCTTCTCTCAAAAATAAAGATTAAAAAAATTCTTTTTAAGGTAGGAACAAGAAGCTGACATGTGATATTTAAGTATTTCAAATGATTTCAAGTGCTTTATCTTTTATATTAAAAATTGTGAGTCCATATTTGGACAAAAAAACTAAAGATAAATGAAGTAAATGCACATAAAGGAAAATCATACTAGCTTTAATGAATTGATATATTAGGTTGGGATGATCTATTTTTTTAATTTTTTAAATTTTATTTTAGAGAAAGCAAGAGTGCATGAGCAAGGAAGAGAGGCAGTGGGAGAGAGTGATTCTCAAGTAGGTTCCACACTCCACACGAAGCCTAATAGAGAACTCAATCCCACAAACCTGAGCCAAAATCAAGAATTGGATTCTCAACCAACTGAGCCACCCAGCCACCCTGGAAGGATCTATTCCACAGCAACTGAAAGATCTTGCAGGGATTCAATAAAATATATTTTTAATTTTGATGTTCTTCATAACCAAATATTCTGTCTAAAAGGAGTACCCCCTTTTGGGTTTCGGTTTTCTGAAGAGATGTTTTTAATCTGTGCTTAGACCATGACCATGCACCAGAGGATAAAGATGAGGATGTAAACTGCAACTGGAAAAAAAGCAAAATCTAGAAGTAGAAAGAGTATCTTCCCAGAACTTCTGAAGTCAGCAATTTCACAAAACACCAAAGCCTATCCACACAATGAACGTGACAACTTTCAGAGTCCTCCAGGATTCCTAAAAGTGATCTGCTGCAGTGGTTTTTGAAATGGTATCTGGGGGATCCATGGATGGGGTCTCTGAGACCTTTTCAGGGAGGTTGTCAGGTTAAAACTATTCTGATAATGATGGTAAGGTATCACCTTGCCTTTTTGACTTACTCTACCATGAATATCTGGTGGAGATTTCCAAGGCTGCGTGCCACGTGATGTCACAACTTGATGAATGTAGAAGCAGCTGGAGAATTCAGCTCTCTTCTACTAAATCTACTAAATCTGACAGTAAAGAAATGTGTAGAAATGGGAAACAATGTCATTATTGTTAATTTTTTGTTTTAAAAAATATAGTTATTTTCATTAAAATATATTATTTAGGGGGTTCTGAGTGGCTCAGTTAGTTGAGCATCTGACCCTTGATCTCAGCTCAGGTCATGATCTCACGGTTCATGAGTTCAAGCCCTGCATAGGCTCTGCACTGACAGTGCTTTGGGATTCTCTCTCCTTCTCTCTCTGCCCTTCCCCTATTTGCACTCTCTCTTTCAAAATAAAAAAAGTAAACATAAATATATATATATATATATATATATAAAATTTAC
Organism: Suricata suricatta; assembly: GCF_006229205.1. NCBI lineage: Eukaryota > Metazoa > Chordata > Mammalia > Carnivora > Herpestidae > Suricata > Suricata suricatta. Next base: position 118,685,347 of record NC_043705.1, read on the forward strand.
ATGAACATATAATTGGTTTAACAATTTTAAAAAATATTTAAATTTTTTCCATTTTAGTTTTTATGACAGTAAATATTGACAGATATAATCCATGTAAACAAAAGCTCTTTGGAGTCCTCAATAATATTTAATAGTATAAAAGGGTCCTGAGACAAAAAAGAAAAAAACAAAAAGCTTTGAACCATTAGCCTAGGTCTTTGTTCTCAAAATGTGGGCCATGGATGGACAGCATTGGCCTTGTTCTAAAGAATGGTCCACAGACCAAACTCTTGGTGCCACCTCAGACCCAGTGAATCAGAATCTGCATTTTTGCAAAGTCTCCAAGTGAATCATGTACACAGTTAGGTTGAAAAGCATTTGACTATAGCTTTTATCTATTCAGTCAATCCTAATCTTGATACAGCACTATGATGAAAAATGAGGACTCTCCAAATTCCATCTTCACTACACCTTAGCTGAGTGAAGTTAGGCAAATTACATAGTATCTTTGTGCCTCAGTTTCCTCAGCTGTAAAATAAGGGAAATAATGATACCAGGCTTATAGAGTTGTTAGGGAGACAAATGAACGAATAGATGTAAATGTGTAGAACAATGGCTGGCATGTAACAAGCATTCAGTAAATACTGAGAGCTTTGTACATTTTCATAAAGTTTTAGTCGCTATTCCTCCTTCAGAAAGTGTAAAGATCAGTGGGAAGCAGAGATCTAGGCAACTGCCATACAGTGAAGCTGCCAGTGAACTCCCTGTGTGTTCAAAAGGCAGAGGGAGCCCCAGGCCTGCCCTAGGCAGCTGTGGGTTTTATTTTGCAACTCCAAGGATAACGGGTATTTCCAAATGTCCCAGCATGGAGAAGGCAAACTCCATAGTTTCTAGAGAGAGCAAGGGAAAAGGCAGAGAAACCGGGGAGAGTGTGACACAGTAGAGGAACTACTGTTTTCCTCACTACAAGCCTTTGAGTTCCACAGATTAGGAAACTAAGGTACAGAGAAGTTAAGTAACTGGCCCAAGGTCATCGAGCTAATAAGAGAAGCAGTCAGGATCCAAAGAAGGCAGGTGGGCCCCCAATCCCGTGTATTTTCTACTCTGTGAAACATCCTCTGTCTATCATGCCAACTACCCGGAGATTGTTGATGTTTGTCCTATGACTAATAAGTGACATACTTATGTTTGCAAATGTTCCAGGTTCTCTATTTGGTGGGTACTAGGTTCTATATGTCTCCATAAATCAAATCTATTTGCTGTGCTGTTCAAATCTGGAAGGATTCCATTGACAGAGGGTTTATTTGCCGAAAAAGGAATCCAGATGTCGCCCTGTAAACCGCGAGGGAGGCTTGCCGACTTGTTATGGGAGGGTGGACACCTAATTTCAAGATTCTAAAGATCGGTCCACTGGCTGTTACGGCAGATGACATTCATGCAAAGTGATATCATGATGAAGATCTTCTAAGAAGGCAAGGAAAAAATACCTCAAAGAGCATGGGACATAAGCTAGAGCCTGCTAAGCTCTACATACATACAGCATACATGAGGGGGGTCCCCGCCGACAGCCACAGGCTGGGCATGTTCTCAAAGGAGCCCCGAAGGGAGGAGGCTCTTTGTTAAATTCTACTTGGGGATTTGAGATTTAAATTGATCCTTAGGTCAAAAGATCTCTGACCAGCAGGTGTATATGTTTTAATCGATAGAAAAATAAATCTAAAAATTCTTTTGGATTTTGGGAAAAGTCATCGAAATGGGCTATGTGAGCATGTGCCTGCCTCCTTTCCCATGGTGTTTGTAAACAAACAAGTTGCAGAAAGCCCTAGCAAGTGCTCGTCCCTGCCACCCCACACCCTTTACCTGTCACAGCAAATTGAAAGGTACCTTCCTTCAAGTAAGTTCCATTGGTGGCCAGCGAGAGGGAGGAGGCTTCCTTTCTGCCCCTGAAGAGGCAAATGTCCATCCACATAAAGAGGCAAATCAACACATGTGGGTAATTAAAGTAAGAGGGGAAACCCATATTAAAGGCAAAACTATAGGGACATTAAAAAGGTTAGTGGTTGCTAGGGGCTGTGGTGGGCGGAGGGATTGTCTACAAGGGGTACAGTGTATTTTGTGGGGACGATAAAACTGTTTTCTATTATTGACTGTGGTTACCCAATTGTATATCAACTTTTCTAGAACAGTATACCATATGTAAATTATACCTCAATTAACTGACTTTTTAAAAATTGCATATTATTTCTTTTCTATTTTTAATTTGTTCTCTCTGTATTTCCTTAACATTCTTTTATAGCTGATATTTTCCTGAGTGCTCAGTATTTGTCAAGTACAAAGCTAAATGTTTAATATCATGTCAAATTGTTTCAAATTGCAATTTTCATAGGCCAAAAGGTAGTCAAATATCAGGTATTTCATGTGCTTTAATTTAATATTTACCACAACCCTAATAGTAGATACTATTGTTATCTTCATTTTGAGGTACAGTATGAGGCTCAGGATGGTTAAGCAATTTCCCCCCAAAACACAGTGAGGAGTAAAAGCAGTTCTGAAAAATATACATGCTTAATGGAGCAAAGTCAAAACAAAGAGATTCCCAAGGAAGAAAAAAGACCCACCCACAACACCATCACCCGAAGTGATAACATCTTGGTGTATTATCACCAGATATTTTCCTAAGCCTTCAATAAAAACTATTCTGATGCCTTTTTTTAAATAAACAAAGAAATACAGACATTGAATAACTGCAGGAGGGGTTATAAATGAAGATTTTTGTCTTATTTCAGCTTGCCAGGCATTCCGATAATTGAAAAACAGTTTAATGCTATTTTCCGCACTAACAGTTTTAATTTTTCCAATTCATCTTCTCCTCTCCTCACTTTCTAGCCCTTAATGGTGGAGTTGACGTCACATATTTAAGATGGCTATTGATAATTATCACTAGTTTCCAGTGCAACGGTAGCACTTAGAAAGAGCCTAAGAATACAGGTGTCCATGTAACTAATTACCACATGAATTTATCTCAGGGGCCATCTTATCTCCTCCCTCCTGTGAGTCATTGATAACTTGCCCGCTCCAGATGAATTCACTGTGTCAGAAAGAGAGAAAGAGCATTGTAGAGTTCATTCCAGCTGCCAGAGAAGCTCAATAAGCCCCCAAGAAGCTTTTGAAAAATCAAGAAACTCTTAAAAAGGTCTTTAAAAGTAGTTTTTCACATTTGGCCCAACAGAGTGATAATGCTTCTTTAAAGATAGCGGGTGTATGAGCCAATCAATACACTATTAAGACACTGGCACCGCCAAGATAGGATTACACGGTGAAGAAATTGTGAAACCTTTAACTTTTCATTTTCAGCAAGAAGAATTGAGGGAAGTGGCTTTTTAAAATTTATTTTTATCTGAATAGCCTTAGGTAATATAATTTTTCATTTTAGATCAGGAAGTTCACACTCAGTCCACATACAATCAAAGGATCAAGTTAAATTTATATCTTTTTTATAACATGACTTTATCCCCAGGTCTGGTCCAGCTTCCTGGTTTGGTGGGAAAACACAACTCCTTAACTCATAAAGACTTTTTCCAATGATTGCCCTTATTCCATTATTGAAACTATAGGAGTTTAACCAGATAAACTTACAAAGGAATCTGGCTGCACTTACACATTAACTTGAGGTCTGAAACACTCTCTAAATAGAAGTCAGTGGTTTATAAGAGAGTTCTTAAGGCTGGAAGATTCTGTAGAAGTCATTGTACTTCACTCCTAAATTCATAGATAATGAAACGGTCACCCAAAGGGGTTGACTCAAGACCACACAGATGGATGGATAATGTTGGAGTTCAAAATCATCCCCAAACCTTGGTCCTTTCTATTCTATGTGTATCTTACTATCATTTTAGGGAGGTTAAAAGAACACTGATGCCCAAGCTACACCTCAAAATAAGTAAATTAGAATCTCTGGAGTGGGACCCCAGCATTAGTGTTTTTTAAACTTTTGGGGAGAACATGATATTCACTCTCCAAATACAGAGAACCACTGGGTTGAGCTTCTTGCTATTTTGAGTATTCACTTTTATAAAGGCAACTTATCAACATTACTAGAAGCATTTGACACGCATGCTTTTGAACATACTTCAGATCAGATTTTGTCCTTCAATTTTAATGACATGTGGAAGTCATTAGTACTGTTTCAAAAATATTTTTAGTTCCTTGTCTTCCAAGTACTTGGTAGGATTACACATCCTGGCCCCTGGTGATTGAGTGGGGCATGTGACCAGTGCTGGTCAGTGAGTTGAGAACAAACATTTCTTTGGGCTGGAGCACTTAATTCCAGGTCCAAGCTCTTCCAAGACTCTCAGTCCATCTGTCACAATAGCTAACCATGTTTCACACAGTGGCAACTCCATAAAACCCAAAGTGAGAGCCACACTCACAATGGATATGTTGCATGAATGAAAAATAGATCTTGTGGGGTTTTTTTTAAGCCAATGAGATTTTGAGTTTCTGTGTTACCACAGGACAACCTAACCTATCTTGAAAGATTCACCATATAATCTTAAAATTAATACTATATGAAAAATAAATTATTTTTAAAAGAGAAATATGTTTTCTCCTCTAAAATCAGTAGTCAAGATTTCATTGTTTTCCCCCTTTCTACTAAGAATAGATCTTAAATACTTAATCTCAAACTCATATTTTTGAAAGTCTTGTCTTGTTCCCAACATTGACAGTGTTATTTTCATGTATCATCAAATGTCAGCTAACAGAATCACATAGAAGATTCCCAGATGTTCCAAAATGAGAGCATTTCTTTAAGAGACTTAAGTCTACTCAATACACACATGGTAATTTTTTCTGACATTACTGCTGTTGTAATATTTACCAGTGGACTCACACCTGAATTTATGTTTGTCTTTTACATTATGGAGTTGTTGCTTTAAAGTTGATTAGAATTTTTAAAGTCTCCAATGGGGTCATTCATTTGCTGTTAGAATCCATATGGTTCTATGACTTATGACCCAAGTTATTGGCAGACAGTCACTCTGGGGTCTGGAGACATGACCTCCAACTTACTTCTTGAGCTCAAATCTTAATGTTGTTATTCCTGAATATAATATCTTCCCCTTTTTTTTTCTTCCCTAGAAATTTTGGTAATAACAGAGGTCAGCTGGAGCCCATGTATCTGACTGTCTCAGAGGAAAGACTACAACTCAACCTACAGGTGAAAGAGGCAAAATGCACCAGCACCAAATATGGGTATAATCCAGACAAGATGATATCATGGATAGGGAGAAATAAATTATGGGTAACTGAGGGTCAGAGGCATGGGTGTTAGTGGCTAGGAAAAGGCTGGGGAGACACCATACCAGTTCTAATAACCCCTAGTCAATTAATAATAAATGCACTTCCCATGCAGCCTAATGCAACTGACTGAACAATTCAGCACTGTAAGCGTAAAGTGGGGTGAATTTGTTGACCTAATAATGAGTTTCTTCCGCTCCTAACATGTATAAGTCTATGACACGCGCTGGAGCCTTGATATACTGTGGTACAGTTATAGACTTCTCAGTCAGGTGGTCCTTCAAAGGCTTCTTGGACCCTGTAGCGTCTCATTTTATGTAGTTGATGAGACAGATCCATTTTCATCATCTACCTTCATTCCTTTGATTCCTCTGGGAAATTTCTCCTCACCTCCAGTAACCAAGCCTGCAACTCAGTGATGGTTCCACAACTTTAATAATAAAGAACTGTGAAGAAAAGAGGTGAAGTTAGTTTGCAAAATGGTCAAGATTGTTCTAAGAATGCTATTTTTCTCTGAAAAGGGAATACATTTCTATTGACTGAAAGTTAAAATCTGCAATTTTCTCCAAAAGTATGATCAGAGTAGTGACCTCGACCATGGTCTAGAAGAGAGACCACTTATCTGGAAAATGAAGGTTTTCAGGTTCAAGTCTCACCCTCTCTTTCACCAATTCTGCAACTGTGAGAAAATTAGATATACTTGCAGACGTTGGGCTTTTTATTCTGTAAAATGGAATAATAATAAACTTGCTTTATCTCAGCTATGCATTTGGATAACATACTTTTCAAACTCTGGGCTTAATATTGTTATTGATATAAGAGTATCTGAAGGTTTAATCATAATCATTAATGAAAATGGGTTTTGAGAAGCAGTAAAAGGAAATGTTATGATGATTGCTATTTATTTTTAAAATTCCAAAACTGACAAAGTTCTGGAAATGTACTAAGTACTCTGAGGCTCTTATTGCCCTGGTAGGACTTGCACATTTTAGGGTGTCGTCTAGTATTTAATAAGCAGTCTCTACTGCCGAGGCAGCTGCTGTAAACACTGAGCTGTCTTTATCCTTATCCCTGATCCATACCAGAGGTTTTGCTAAGTAGCAAGACATATATTAGCAATGAGTTTTCATTACCAAAAATAGCAGTACTTAATATATGTGGATTAGTTAGTGCAGTGGTCAGAAAACCTGTTTTGTAAAGAATCATATGGTCAATTGTTTTTGGCTTTGCAGGTAAATGGCCTTTGTCACAATCAATCAACTCTGCCATTATAGCACAAAATCAGCCATAGACAATATGTAAATGAATTGGCTTGGCTGTGTTCTAATAAAACTTTATTTATAGGCCAGAGCAGATTTGGCCTGTACACCATAGTTTGTCAACTGCTAAGCTAGAATAGTGTAGAAACCTTGTCCTTGAATGGAGAGAGTTGAAGAATAAAAATCTTTTCACATATTAAAAATGTTTCCCAAAGTTGAGTTCTAAAATCGTCCTAAGGGGTACCTGAGTGGCTCAGTCGGTTGGGCGATGGACTCTTGGTTTTGGCTCATGTTATGATCTTGCAGTTTGTGAGTTTGAACGTAGCATTGGGCTCTGCACTGACAGTGCAGAGCTTACTTGGGATTCTCTCTTTCCTCTTTGTCTCTGTTCCTACCCTGTATGCGCTCTCGCTCTCGCTCTCTCTCAAAATAAGTAAACATAAAAAATTGTTTTAAATAGTCCTAAATCCACTGCTGTCATGGAGGACTGTGTTTACCTGGTGGCACCTACAAGGTTAACTGAACCCTGCCTGTATGATGTTATGGCATTTGCCCCAAATATGCCATTTAAATGGGGTGTAATTGGAGCATTTAAAAGAACAAAGACCTGAAGTCACTGAGTTGTACGCTTTCACGCCTGCTTGTCAATAACTGTGTGGCAGCAAAATGTGTCTGAGTCTTGCTTGTACCACTGGAGCATGATGATGGGCTTGGAGATCTGTGGTCCTCACCTGCCTCTGACTATGGATATATATCCAAAATGAATAGCAAGAACCTGAAAACTCCATGCTGCCAAATCGGCTTAGGCCAGTTCCCAACAAAAGTAGAAAAGAGAAGGGAGACAGTATCACCAATCAGGCAAAAAGGAACTGAAATTAGAGAAAGGCAAAGGGGGAACAAAACAGCCCTGCTCCATGAGGTCATAACAGCACAGGCTTCTGTGTCATGGGGAACCCAGTCCTTCAGAGTCAAAGATGACATTATCTCTGCCTGTCTTTGTGCCTGGAGAGACCACCCCCAGATTTAACAGCCCTTTCAACTCAGGGGAAGACAGTTCTTTGACTCGGGGGCAGCAATTACTTTTACAAAGCTTGTTATTGTTGGCAAATTTGCTGCTTCAAATTGTGCTTTGTGCTTAGAAAGATCTCCTTCTTTCCAGCCGCTGGTCACCAGGCAGAATTTCCAACAACCCTTTTATAGGGATTGTAAGGATTAAGTGGAACAAGGTATGTAAGGCCTGGCCTTTAGTAAACACCCTATAAAAGTGAGGTGTTTATTATCACCTCCCAAATGTAATTGGCTTCTGTCCCACAGAGACCTTGGACTTTTTTTTTTTAAGTCCATACTCTTTCCCTTGTGATTTGGTTCACAGAATTCTACAATTTTTAGGACAAAAAAGGGCATTCAAGACTGTTTAACCCAATTTCCTCATTTACTTTTGAAAACCTGATCCCTAATTGGTGACAAAGTGTGAGGAATTTCCTTCTCATCTATCTTCTTCCATATGGAGACATAAACCACATTAATACTTAAAGCAGGCTTTAGAATTATATAGCCAACAAAAGAGAACTAGAATGCATTAATCTATTTCAACCAGAACATGGGTCAAAAAATAGTTAAAAACTAAAGAAAAACAGAATATGGAGTAACTTTGTAAATAGTTCAAGTCACTGTAATATAAATATTTCAAATAAAAATACTCTTTCTCCTCTAGGATTGGGGAGCCAACTATTCCATGAAATAATTCTGGAAAGAAAAATTCTGGAAAGTTTATTCATTCCTTCAATCAACAATTTTTCATAAAATATCTACATTGTTAGGTTTCCCTTATAATGTTAGGACTAATAATTATAAACGTAGAACTCCTACAACCATATCTCCAGCCATAATGAGCCTCTCTTTGCATTTCCATTTCCTTCCGCAGTTGCGTAGAGATGACCTGAACTTCATTCATTCATTCAATGAATGTTCTCTGAGCACCTGTTCCAGGTCAGTCATAGTTCTGGGTGGAGGGGACACAGTGGTAAACAGGACAGACATAGCACTGCTCTTATGGAGATGATGTTCCGATGAACTTTCTATAGTGAGTAGTTCTTCATGCTTGCACATGTCAAAGCCTAAATTCATTCAGATTCCACTAACAGTTGTTAAGTTCATAGTGTTTACCAGGTATTTTCACGTGCGGCTTCTCTTTCTCCTTTACAACAACCCTGGAAAGTAAGCTCTTCTATCCTAATTTGTCCAAAGCCACACAGCTCTAGTAAGTGCTGGAGCCAGAACTCAAACATAGGTCTTCTAACTCCAGGCCCCTTGGGGTCAGTCTCTCTCTCTCTCTCTCTCTCTCTCTCTCCACTTTTGTACATTGATCTTCTTCAGAGAGCTGCCCTTTCCCCACCTGTGCATTTCTTGGCACCTTCAGCCAGGCTTTCCTGAATTCTAAATGTCACTAGCCTACCCCTGTCACTCTTCTCTTACCTCCCCTCCTCCAAGACCCACCATCTCTGCATCTTGTAAATTTGCAATCTTTAGGTCTAGGCTATTGTATCTACTTAGCCCTTCAGCTCAGCCTAGAGAGGTCAAACAAGTTGTTGGCTCCATGAATCACAGGAATTCTTTGGGATAAGTTTTCCCTAGTGGAGGAGTGTAACACCAGCCATCGCAAAGACATTATTATGTCCTCTAGCTTCTGCTCCTTGGTATTTGGTTAACAGGCACTCTCACATGAACAAAATGACATTATTGGGGAAATCTACTCACTGGAACAGTGTAGTAGCAAAAGACTGGAAACCACTTAAAAATTAATTAATCGGGACTAGTTGAATAGAACATGGTGTATTAGTAAAATTGAAATACTATACAGAAAATGGAAGAAGTTCCTTATGTATTGATATAAAAAGATCTTCTAGACAATGTTGTTAAGTTAAAAAAGGGGGGGGAGTTCCAAGGAGTATTTCTAGTATAATATACTTGTGTGGAAAATGAATATATATATGTTTATTTAAATACACATAGAATACTTTTGAAATGATATATGGTTGACTCTTGAACAATTCAGGTTTGCGCTGTCCACTTACACATGGATTTGTTTTTTCAATAATTACAGTACAGTAACTGTATTTTCTCTTCTTTATAATTTTTTCTTAATTTTAAAAAATGTTTATTTTTGAGAGAGAGAGAGAGAGAGAGAGAGAGAGCGCGTGAGCAGGGGAGGACGAGAGGGAGAGGGAGACACAGAATCTGAAGCAGGCTCCAGGCTTCCAGCTGTCAGCACAGAGCCTGACATGGTGCTCGAACTCACGAACCATGAGATCATGACCTGAGCCAAAGTCAGAGACTTAGTTGACTGAGTCACCCAGGTGCCCCATCTTTTTTTATAATTTTCTTAATAACAATTTCTTTTCTCCAGCTTACTGTATTATGAAAATACAGTACACAATACATATTTCATACAAAATATGTTATCGATTGTTGATCAGTAAGGCTTCTGGTCAGGTTTTTGGAGTCAAAGTTATATGTGGATTTTTGACTCCATGAATCTGGAGAGGTCAGCCTCTAACCCTGTTGTCACTCAAAGGACAACTGTATAGGAAATGAGTAACAGTGGTGACTTCTGGAGAAGGAAACTAAGTTTCTGGAAAGTAAGGGAGAATGACTTGCTTTTTTTTCACTAACTGATCTTTTATACTGTTTGGACATTATATGCATTATATTATCTATTCAACAATAAGTTGGGGTCATCTGGGTGACTCAGCCAGTTAAGTGTCCAACTTTGGCTCGGCTCATGATCTCACAGTTCATGAGTTCGAGCCCAAGATCAGGCTCTGTGTTGACAGCTCGGAGCCTGGAGCCTGCTTTAGATCTTGTGTCTCCCTCTTTGTTTGCCCCTTCCTGACTCATGCTTTGTCTCTCTCTTTCTCAAAAATAAATAAACATTAAAAAAATTTAATAAATCATTTAAAATTTTTAAGTGAGATGCCCCCAAAGAGATTTGTGTAGTTCAAAAACAAAGCTAATTTTAAGAGCATTAAATGCTTCCTTGAAGCTCAAGTATTGGAACCTAGGAATGCTAGTTACAGTGTTTTGTTTGCCCAGATGCCTTCACAAAAGGCTAAAAGTCCAACAATATCAGTGCATTAGCTTCTGATAAGTAGACTGAGGTTTAAAACGAATTACATATGTTAAAGATGTGATTTGAATTTGAATTTCCATAGCCATCAACCTCATTAGGCTTATAAATCCATTGCTTTCCAATAATGTACAAGTGAATACTTAGAACATCATTAGGAGCCCATTAAAATAGAACCATGGAGGGGTGCCTGGGTGGCTCAGTTGGCTCAGGTCAGATCTCACGGTTGTGGGTTAGAGCCCCGCATCGGGCTCTGTGCTGACAGCTAGCTCGGAGCCTGGAGCCTGCTTCCAGTTCTGTGTCTCCTTTTCTCTCTGCCCCTCCCCCTCTCATGCTCTGTCTCTCTCAGTATCAAAAATAAATAAAACAAACAAAAAAATTTTTAAATAGAACCATGGAAAAATATTTTTCTGTTAAACAAATCAGGAAAAGCAAAGGGGAAAAAAGCCATTTACAGCTAAACTTATAACCAGAAGCATATGCTTGGCCACCGGCAATGAATCTTCTAAGTCATTTAATTACCAAATCTGATGACCACATCAGAATTTCTTTTTGTTTTAAAACCGACAAAAAATAAATACGGATATTTTAGATGCCACGGCTTCTGCATTGAAAGAAATATCAATCTGGAAAGAAAATGACAGAATACTATTGACTGTTCTGGGGCTCACTGCTTTAAGTCTCCTGGGTAGAGAGCAGGTAAGCGGTCTTTTCACATGACTGTGGTGTATACCGGCAGACGCGACTCCATGTTTGTTGCATGGACAACCGCCAGTTCCCTCGTGCCCCTTCCTGGGCTGGACTTGGATACAGCCAAAGGAGAACTCAGTCTAAGAATGCTGGGGAATGAGGTTTAATGTGAGCTGGTGGGAGACTAGGGGAAGGGTGAAAGGAAGGGGAGGGTTCTGCTCCAAGCAGTCATTCAGGACCACAGGGTCCTTCTATCTTGTGACCCCATCACCCCCAAAGCAGAGACTCAAACGTTTCTGTGTGATGGAACCCACTTGACAATCTGGTGAAGCTTAAGGACTGTCCCCACCAAAACGCCAGGGAGCCTGGGACAGGCAGCCCCTGTGTGTCCCCGAGGAGAGGAGCAAGGGTTTGGTGAAGAATTATATAGTCTCTGCAGAGCTGTTTTGAAGACTGAATCTGAAGTTTTTACCTTATTCTCACACTGGGGGAAAATATGTGCTTTTGATCATTGACTCTTTTGCATTCTGAATGTTTAGTAATTTCCTCTATCGTGGACAGAGCCTGATTCTGCCCTCAGGAATATTTGTGCATACAGTGGGGCCAAGACCTAAGAATGGCCATCTGCCCTGGGCATTAGGATTTCAGTTCCCTCTTAGCCAGTATTAAAACGTCAGGGACTTCGTGAGGTGCGTGGGTGGCTCAGTCGATTAAGTGTCGGACTCTTGGTTTCAGCTCAGGTCATGATCTCATGGTTCTGTCTCAGTGCCGACAAGGCAGAGCCTGTTTGGGATTCTTTGTCTCCCTCTCTCTTTGCCCCTCCCCTCCTAGTTCTCTATGTCTCTCAAAAAAAACAAATTAGTTAATTATGAAAAACTCGGGGACTTCATCCTATAGCAAATACACTTGCTCTGTTTCCTAGAGACAGACCCTATGTCTCGTCCCTTCTTGGCCCCAGCGATTTTTCCTGTTCTCCTGTGTGCTGGATGACACCAAATCAATCCACATGGGTTTTGTTTTTGTTTTGTACTATTTTTTGTAATTTATTTATTTTGAGAGAGACAGAGAGGGCATGAGCCGAGGAAAGGCAGAGAGAGAGTGAGAGAGAGGATCCCAAGCAGGCTCCGAGCTGCCAGCGCAGGAGCCCAAGGCAGGGCTCCAACTCGGGAAACCTGGAGATCATGACCTGAGCTGAACCCAAGAGCTGGACACTTAACCGACTGAGCCACCCACGCACCCGTGTTTTTAGTATTTCTAAAGCTGGTGCCTCTTCCATGACCTGACAAATCGCAAATGAACAGAATTAACAAAGAAAAGAAACTGGTGAAGTCCTGCAGCTGATTAGGGCTGGCTTCCCCGGGAATCACTAGCCTTCAGCCTCACCCAATATTTGGAGCCATGTTCCCAGCATCCTCCCCCACCGCTCCCCCAGCTGAGGGCTGAGCTCTCACGTCCTGCCGGATGCACACACGTGAAAAGTGACAGAGTGGCCTCTGGGAAAGCCACCTCATTCCATTCCCAGACTGAGAAAGGCCAAACCTTTGGAAATGTATGGTGGCTGCTGACCTTATTTATTCTCAGAAAGCATTTAATCCTCGGTGCCACACGCTTCTGAAACGGTATCGGCATCTGCCCTTACTAATGAGCCCCCTGACGTGTGGTTTGTGCTGGAGAGTAAAAGAAATCACAGCCTTCATAGCACAAGCATTGATTGGCAGGATTATTTATTGCATTGCAGTAGCGTCCAGAATAATACAAAGAATGGGGGAGTTTTGGTTTTTTAAATTCTTCTGGGAATTCAAATATCAGCTTATTTAGAATTCAAGAGGGCAAAACAAATGAACTCCAGTAAAGTGTAAATAGATTTCAGCTAATTATATATTTATTTATTTTATAGCTCTATTATCTATATATTGTTGATTTTACTTAATAATTATACTATTGCCCTGTTGCTAAGTTCGTAGTCTAAAAATCATTCCAATAACACTTTTTCAGAAACTCTAGTGGAAGTGTTTTCTTAATTCTGCATCCAGTAAGTGATGTTTGCAGACAGGTAGCCTCATTTTCCCTGTGGTCATTAGAAAGCAGGGCAGACTTCTATTTCAAACACGTATGAAGCATACACAATAAGCACACACACAGTATGCTGCACTCAGTACAGCTCAGACTGTCCAGGACTTGGTGGAACTTAGGTCAAGGTCAAATGCCTGCACCTTGTGTTTGGGGCCGGGCAAGGGACACACACCCCTGGCTGTGTATCCACTGGACTGGCCGTCTTGCTGATGAGCAGGAAGCAATGTGCTTAAACAGCCAATTCTCAATTACTCAGGGGCTCTTGTTCAGCTATTGAATTATCCAAAATCTCCATACTGTTTTCTTTCCCCTCATTAGGATTACTCCTAGAAGGTGATGGTGTAATCTTCGATTTTACCTCTTTACCAAAGTTTTGGTGGGGCAGATATAGCACACTGCTGGGGATGGGAGAGAGAGAGTGCCCGCGAGTGACTTATTATTTATTTATTGTGATTATTTTCATTGAAATTGGTTCATTATAGGCAGAAATCAAATGTTTCCCATGTGTGCAAAACAATTCCCAGTCCTCAAAGTACTTTCTTTCTCTCTTCACCTTCTCTTCTCCCTCTCTCTTTCTTTCTTTGTTGGCCCACTTCCTTCCAAGATAGAGAGAGGCTAAAATTCAGAAAATCCAGTCTCGTTTTCATTTACAAAGTATGTATGCTCATATACACTCTCTGATTTTATCCTCACCAGAAGGTCCTTAATTTTTCTACTGAGGAAATTGAGCCTCAGAGAGGCTAAGCAACTTGTCCAAGGCCACACAGCTAATAAGTAGCTGAGATCAGATTCAAAGAAAGGTTTTGTGGGGCGCCCGGGTCTGCTCAGTCTGTTAAGTCCAACTTCGGCTCAGCTCACGATCTTGCAGTCCATGGGTTTAAGCCCTGCTTCAGGCTCTGTGCTGCCTGGAGCCTGCTTTGGATTCTATAACTCCCTTTCTCTCTGCTCCTCCCCCATTCATGCACTGTCTCTCAAAAATATATCAAAGTTAAAAACAATTTTAATAAAACAAAAAAAGCAAAAACAGGTTTTGTGATTCAGATGCTGTCAGCTTCTGTCCACCAGAGCTGTCCCACCTGAAATAGCATATAATTCAATGTGAGCGGCTGGCTAATGTTAAGGGGCCAGGCATAGGTTAATGCTACGTGAGAACTTTCTGCAGCAAGGGTAGGTTGACCTGTAAACTATTTTCATTACACAGCATTCACCATCCATGGAAAGTCTGGAAATAATTCAAAGATGTAGAACTGAGACAAAATAGCAAATGCAGAGGGTAAGTGTGCTGCTTCCTTTGGCTTAAGTGGAGAAGGGGAAGTTGAGGCAGAAACATACACAGCGAATGCATATTTTTTGGACTTGACAGAATCTTACTGCTAAAGATCACTGCCTTTTGACCTTTGCAAATTTTGAGGTCAACTTATTCCTGATCTTCCAAATTTTGCAAACTTACAGTTGCTTATTTATGAAATCACGGGCTTTAAAAATTATCTGCAAGATGAAATGAAAATAATTAGATGGGATAATATCAATTGCCTAACCCTGTGTTGGGCACATACTATGTTCAGTGTGACAGCTGCGACTATTGCCATTAGCACTGTGGGTGATAGAATAAGGCTGCCTTTCTCCTTATTATGAAATAGCCAAGCTATATTTCTTTACTTTGCCTCTCATACAACACATATAAACATTGTGTCTGAAATTGTATACCTTATTATTAAAGATAAGTGCAATGACTCACGGTGATAACCAAGCCAACTGTCATACCAAGTACACTTTGATCTAGAATATGTTCTAATCCCAACGCTTGGGCACTCCCACCAGGGAGGCTACTAAACATATAACTGGATTATTAGAGACGTATTACTACATAGCCAGATACGGTCAATAAACCATTTCAATTAACTATGCCAAATAGTATATTTTCGTTCCTTCCTCTCTTACCCTCCTTCCTCCTTCCCCTTTTTGTCTCCCCCCAAGCATGATGGTTCACAGTATTTCACAGTTAAATACCTTGAAAGATAAAACAGAAAGCACCTGTGGGTAGTAATCGGGTTTGTATACAGTGGTTTGGTTGGTGTTTTGTTTCTCGATTCTGTTATTGTTTGTTAATTGTTTTCCCCACTTGGATTTAAGGGTAGAAAGCTACTTCCCCCAGATATTCCCCATGCCTGAATTTCCTCTGGTGGGGATTTGTACTGGGAACTGTACTGTTCCCAAAACTCTCTTTGAAAAAGCAAAGAGTTCTGGGCAGGGTGACACTCGAGCACTTTCAGCTTGGGATAGAAAGGTTTATTTGGATGCTTCCTTTTTTGACCTGAGTTATACAACTACTTTGAAAACATTGAACAAAGGGATGAGGAGGTGGAAGAAACAGTAAAGGATTTCTAAAGATAAGCATGATCTACCTCACTATTTGCCCAGGGCCAATTTTAGCTCAGTTCATTAACTCTGCAACGCAAACACCTTCCAGGAACGCCAGACTGAACCTCTGATCCTCCTGCTGGCCAGCTGCCTTCTCCAAACAGGCTTTCCATAAGGATTATCAAATAGACAAACAAGTGGGCTACAGCAAGTGACTCAAGCCAGGCTCGTTCATCTTCCCACACTAAATCTGCCAGCCTGTAGCGTCTGCGCATGCATGCTCTATTTCCACTCCGGTCAGAACCAAGGCCTCCCTGTTCTTATGAAAGACCAATCTTCCATTTAGGCTCTGGATCTCTTCTCCCTCAAGGACTTTGCTTCTGTTGTAATTTCTTTCCTCCTCCACCTTCTTTTTTCTCTATTCATTTATTCTCCATTTACATAAAAGCATGCTAACTTCTCTCTGCTCTGCTGGGTCAATGTCCTTCCCTCCACCAGTTCTACAAACAGAGATTGCCCAGGGCTTTGGCTACTCACTCCATTTTCCTAACTGCCCCTCTCCCTGACCTCATCCAAGACTTTAAGTAGCATCACTGTGCTGGTGATGCTCATATTTACATTTCCAGCCTAGACCCATCTCCTCAACCCCACACTTACCCTTCTTTGGACTTGATATATCTATCTGGGTGACTAATGGGCTCTGAAAAGAGAACTATTGATGTCTGCATCTCCCCAGCCCAAAGTTATTCCTCTCTCCATCTAAAGCATCTCAGAAAAACACTCTATTTTCCAACCGGGAAATCCAGGGAAAAAGCTAAGAGAACACTTGTTCTCCCTATGATAAATCTAATGGCGATCCTATCACCTCTCCCTCCAAACTACATCTCAAATCCATTCAGTTACCTCTTTCTCCACTATTGGCTTCTTTTCCCACACCATAATCATGTTTTTCCTAAGTTCACCTCTTATAGGCTCCCAGATTCCATGTTTGTCTATACAAGCCATATTCATGATGTCAGAATTATCTTTATAAAATATAAATAGTGCCATACCTTTTCTTAAACCTGCCAGTTTCCCATTGTACTTAGAATAAAAACCAAAGCTCTTTATCATGATAACCATGGCTGCTATAAAAAACAAACAAACCCTAAATGGATATAAATTAAAAACTAAGCTCAGCAGCACAGGTGTGTATCAGAAGAGGTTGTCCCAATATTGACAGAGCAAAAATTCCCTGTCTCTTAACCTGGTCGCTACACCTAGATCACACATCTTCCTTAATCAGAGTGACTGCCTCATGTTATAGTTGGGCTTCCTCACAATGTGGAGGCTGGTCTCCTCGTATTTAGGATACTGGGAGATGGGAGCACCAGGTAAAAGTGCATTCTTTTTATAATCAAGTCTTGGAAGTCACAAAATATCATTTCTACCATACTCTATGGGTCAGAGCACTCACAAATTCCTGACCAGATTCAACAGGAGGAAACATAGAGCCCACCTCTCAGTGATGGAAGGGACAGTCACATAGGTCACATGAATATGTGGGATGTGATACGCAGAGGAGTGTGGCCAGTTCTGGGAAGACCGTCTGCTACTCATGTGGTCATCGTTGTGATATTACATTGCTATGCCAAGATTTAGTTCACTAACATTGTCCCTAGTTCATATCCTGGGAGTAAGTAAATGGTAAATTCTACAGTTTTACACAAAGACTTGTAGGTGGTCTGCCTCCCAAACAAGTTTGAGAATTACTGGTGTCACTCAGCTATTTCATTTTGTAACTGATGGACCAAAGGACTAAAGAGATGGTTGTGATCACCTATTGGGAGACTGCCTAAAGCACAGCTATTGCCAATCTCTTTCCTACTCTGCCTGGCTTTAGAGGCCATTCTAGAGCAGGTGGAATTGGACACCGATGCGAAACAATGGAAGAGAACAAGTAAGTACTCAGTGCCATTGACATGTCGGATGGAGTTTGAGAAAGTCTGCGGTCACTTGGGTTTCTCCTTGATGTGGACCCTGAGGAATTGTGTGCAGCAGGGGAAAATAGAGGGCGTACAGGAAGACCAGAAGGGGACCGTGACTGGAAGGGGATAAGCAAGGCAGTGTTTCTCAAAGTGCTACTGGTGGACCAACTGTGTGAGAATCAGGATCACCTAGAGGGTTTGTCACAGACAGGCTACTGGTCCCCTCACCTTCTGAATCAGAATCTCTGGGAGTAGGGCCCAAGGAGCCATAATGTAACAGGCTTTCAGTGGGTACTCATGCACTTCAATATTTGAGAATTACTGGGACAGATGATGAGCCTAACTCTGGTTTATAAAATTGAGCCTCACTCAGAAACATGAACCCAGCAAAAGGGCTGTGAGTGTCTGTGTGTCATCATGATGCAGCTAATCAAATACAGTGGAAAGATACTCTAGCAACAAAAGAGAAGTAAAGATTTAAGTGCGCCTCAAAATTGAGAACATAATTTAGGAGAAATGACTAAATAAATCTCAAAAGACTTCAGTTTGTACTTGTAAAATGCGATTCAGCAATGTTTTACAGCCTGTTGTCATTGTCATTTTTAATAAATGAATCTTCCCCAAAGACTGTTTACAGTTTGACTTCAGAAACTCCCTCCATCTAGTGCTTCACAGAACTCAGTAGGAGAGGGGGCACATCTCTTTCTGTGACATTCAGCTGATTTGCACATGCAAGAGTCAGAAAGCATACATTTCCATAGAAGCTTAAAGATGAAAAGCAGGAACGCTATTTGTATTGGGGGTACTTATGATATGATCCCATTCTGCTTTGCCTCACAACCCACCCGTCCATGGTTTCCGTTAATATCTTCTCTGCCTCATCTCTGAAATTCTTCATCATCAATGGCTTATTGATAAAAACTCTCTTCCTTAGCTTCAGGCTACTTTACCAGACGGCTCCATGTTCCCCTGCCCCCCACCAAGGATTCCTTTTTTCCTGACTACTAAAGAATGAATTTCCCAATGATGCAACCATTTCAAGGACATGAAGACTTTCTGTCTACACCAATGGGATGTACCCCTTGGATCTTATAGGGCGGCTTAAACACCCTCATCCATCTAATGAACACCCCAAAATGTCAGAGTCTCCCAGAGAGCTTCGCCCTAGGGAGCTAAAAATCTCCATAGCAACTGCCATCCATCTGCTTAACTTTTCCAGACAAGTATTCTCTCCCTGGGGAGAGCTGATGCTGGAACCTGTATTATTAGCTCACACTTTGCATTCTTATCCCACGTCTATTTTTAAAAAGATGTTCTTTAACTTTGTTTCTGAAAGCAAAATCATTGCTCTTTCTTTGAATGTCTCTGTCTCCTCTACACCCTGCCCCCTCTCGCCTGAACCCCACCCCCCCCATCCCTCACACTGGCAGGCTATTAAACAACTTTAACACAGTTGCACTTTCTTTGCTCCATATCTATGCTCTTGGCTTTCTGAGAGGAGGTATTGTGCTAGGCAGGACTGACTATTTGATTGGAGAACTGTTTAGACTGCGGCAAGTAGAATAGTTAAACAGGATTTTTTATAGAGTTCAGTTTCAAGGCAAAAAGAAGCCGTCATTAATGCACAGATAAGAAAAATGACAACGTTGGCATAGATATGACACGTGGGTCCTACTAAAACAAGAGTCAACACGGAGCTTCATCTCTGCTTCACTGAATCGGAATGTTGAGTTTGAAATGGAATCCAACTGCTGAACATCTCAGTCTGCAAAGAGATAGATTCAGAAAAAAATTAAAAAATATATGCTCATGAGCATAAACAAAAACTTTCACAGCAATACTTCCCATCGTCATCTTTTCATGAGTCTTCATTTTTTCCGTTGTGTGAGTTTTGCCGGCAGAATGGCCTTTGTTTCTCCAATGCTCTTTATAAAACTTCTAGAGATTGAAAGACATAAGCTTTATGTCAAAATGGCCCCCAAATTCTGATGCTACAGTGAATCACAGCTTAGTGGAAGAGAAAGGTTGCATGAACTCAAACGCTCACTGGAGAAAGAACCAGACAACATAACCTAATGAAACAAATACAAATAACATGGCCGGGAACCAGAGACCAGGATTCTGAGCTTGACTCTTCCACTTTCTGGGTGGTTTTCCGTGAGCCTTTTAACTTATCTAGGAATTGGTTTTTCTCACCCATGAATAAGTTAAATGAATTCAAATTTCTTTATGCCTCCAAACTTAGAAGTTATTGCCACTTGAGAACTGATATTTCTTTTTAGATTTCTGGCTCATCTTGCAGAGGAAAGTAAGCAGGGCTTTCTTGCCGCATGAGTGCTACAGAAAATCACTTGCCAGTGTTATTAGGGTGAATCAAAAACTATTTTGTCCATTTCATTTTCATTTGCTGTCAAAAACCCTGTGCTCCTTATGCTCAAAATGCTTTGTATTGAGATAGTAGAGTGACTGCATGGCAACTTCATTTTCCGTGACATCTTTCCTACACACTGTATCTACCTCCAAGCACCTTACCGAGGTTCCGTGAGTAATACCACTAAGGAATTACAGGGGAGAAGGGAGGTTGAGAAAAACACAAGGAAGAAAAGACATGAAGTGCAGATTTCTCCACCCCCCAAATTCTTAATGTGTATACTGATATAAAGAAATCCTGCCCTCACTAGAGAATAATGTAGGTTAAAAAAAATCCCACCTGCCCAGGGCTTTTTAGACATGATAGGACTTGTTCTCTTGGCTATTGCATGTATTATGAGTTCAAATAGCTAAGACAGAATCCTATTTATCTGAAAATCCACATTTTCAAGTGGATATGCTGGATGTTCCAAAGTTTGGAAGCTTAGAAACCTGGGTAGCATTTGGGTCTCTGAATCTCAAACCAGAACACATCAAAGTAACACTGGTGGGTCAGGGAAACAAAAATTTCCATAATAAAAACCTTGCCTCAAACCAGAGGTTTATTGAATATCAAAATGGTGCTTCTCAGTTCAGTTAATAATTACTAACGGGTTGGGTGTACCAAACACAGATGTTGACGTGACATGACAAACTTTTGGAAACAAGAAACTCACATGTCCTGATGGTCCAGAGGCCAGAAATAGTTCCTGTCCTTAGACACATCTAGAAAGAGGTGAATTCATCCCATGCCATAGCTGTTGCTCATTTATTCTCAGCATCACCAATCATTAGTGTCAATTAATTTTTTAAAATTATAATTACTATATAATTCTATATAAATTATCATTATCAATCAATGCAAATAACTAATAATAAATTAATGATGTACCTCTTTTGTTGACACACTTGACTCAGTTTTGTCAAAAAGATATAGCTATTGCCTTCTTTGATTATAAAAGCAATATATACTCAAAGTAAAAAAGAATGAAAGAAAGAACAAGCAAGCAAGCACTGAAGTTACGTTCTTTAGGCTGCAAAGCCTTCTCATCCCTCTACATTCCTGAAATGTGTTAGCCATGTGTACTATTCATTCGGGTTCTCTGAAACGTAGTGTCCCGACTTGAGACTTTTCCGGGTGTGGGCCCCTCCTCTCTGGCTCTGCCCAACAGGGGAGGGAGTTCCTGCACTTCCCAATGCCCCTCATCTCACTCTCACTCTAGAGGTTCTTTTGTCTCCTTTATACAACATGAGTTCAAGGTTACACTCCATCTCTTCCCTCCCGTTCAGCTTCTTGAGAGTCCCCCCACTCCCTCCTGCTTTGACCCCAGAAGAGTTAGCTTTGAAACGTTGATGTATGTCTTATAGAAGTTGATCATGCTCCATGGCATCTGGGGGGTGAGACGTGCAGAAGAGGCTGGAGAGGGAGAAGGTCACCACTTTGTACAACTCCTGGGAACACCCTGGTGCTGGTGAGAGCACCCATGCAGCCCTGACAGGAGCAGATGGTACCTCAGGACCTGTGTGACGTGCTGGCTCGGAGGCCGGCACAGAGGAGGCTCACCCCACACTCTCTGTTGTTGCGGGGGAAGGGCAATCAGTGGCTCCCACCGCGGAGGCTCATTCACTGCTGCACACTAGACCTCCTAAGATGGCTGTCTTGGTCTTGTCTATGGTGGTCACACAGAAGCCCACCCACACTGCAGAACGATCTGCGGCTCATCTTAAAGCAGACACTAGTTGCCCATTCCAGGACAATGCAAAAATCCTCCAACTTGTAAAACAATCCCGCCCAAAGCTCGGATGTGGTGAAGCTCCGCCAGTCTGAGCCAGCGGACTCTTCCAGGCATCACATGTCCTGCACTGTCAACCGAATGTGCCGCCTGGAGGTATTCTCACTAAAAACGGGAATGGAAAAAGTAAATGGCTTACAGTTCACATAATTTCTCTCGTTCCCTGCCCTCCTCAACCTCTTTTTTTTTAAACTGGATCGATAAAAATAATGAAATGGCCAACCTCTTTCTTTACTTTCTTAAATTAAAAACTCATAGCACTCCTGGGTCTGACTGACATTTAAAATTGTGTCAGAGAGATTAACGTTTGTGTCTGTTCCTCCTCCTTTCCCTTTCAGCCCTCCCTCAAGCCCAGCACCTTGAACTCGGGCTGCTTTGGGTTCTCCATTTCCCGGAAATGTCTATGTATGAACCTTTCCCTAAACCCTTTCTCAAAATGTATTTCTCTTAGGCCTCATTCATTTACCTTCCAGGTAATAAAACTTGATGCATTGGTTTTTATTTATGACTGCTAATAATTTAATGTATTACCCCTTCCTGTAACTGCACACCTGCACGCATTTGCACATACACATGTTTTAATAAGAGCCTTTAGTGTTTTACCCAAGGGAATGAGCAGGATGAAATTTTATTTTTATATATATTTTAAAAAATTTTTAACTTCATTTATTTTTGAGAGACAGAGCATGAATGGGGGAGGAGCAGAGAGAAAGGGAGACACAGAATCCAAAGCAGGCTCCAGGCTCTGCGTTGGCAGCACAGAGTCTGACTCGAAGCCCGATCCCACGGACGATGAGATCATGACCTGAGCCAAAGTTGGACGCTTAACCGCCTGAGCCACCCAGGCGTCCCAATGATGAAATTTTAAAGTGGCCACAAATGAAGAGATTTGGGGGTTACAATTGCCTAAAACTATAATGGAAGTAACAACAAGGCAAACTGGATTGTCATGATCTTCATTCAAAGAGAACCTTGGCCCCTCCTGTCCTCTCTCCTACACCCTAACTAAACACCCTAGATACAGCCAGCCATCACTTGTCGCTTCTCCACGGCACAGGGTAGTATCTTCCCACAGCAAAAACAATGAAGATCCTACCCCTGAAGACAAAGAGGCCCTTGTGTTCCTAAAGCTCCAGAGTTTGACCTGGAGAGAATCTTAGAGGCTGCCTCATTGGTCAGGATAGGTGAGCTGCTACTTCAGTAACCAACAGCCTGGAATCTCAGTGGCTTAAAAACCAAAAAACAACTGTGTTAACTGAGGATCAACCAGGGGTTCTGCTCCGTAGTGTCCACACTTAGACTCAGAGGGCAGAGCATCCACTTTCTGGAACATAGCTGGTTGCCATGGAAGGAGGGGAAAGACGCGGGGGGGGGGGGGGGGGGCGGGAAGAAAGGGTGTGTGCCACAAGCTATTACCATATGGCCAGAAGTGCCTCTAACAACTCCTCCAAGGCGTCATTCACCAAAGCAAGTCCATGGCCACACTTACTACCAAGTGGGCGTGGGAGCAAGATTCTACTGTCTGCCTGCAAGAGTGGTCAGAATATTTAGGAAAATCCCAACTGATTAACTTAGAGTGTCAAACACTATCAGATGACAGTAAGATGCAGAGAACAGAGGTGGCATTTAGCAAGAGTTGTTGCTACTATCTATGGGACAACAGATCCAACCACATGAAATGATTACCTTAGGTCACAAAACTATCGGGAAACAGTGATGGAAATGCATATTTATTGAAATTATAGGATTTTTTTCTCTTAGTTCATCTGAATGCTAAAAAAGACACGATCAAACACAATAATGGGACCACCACATTCAACTAGATAACCAAAGTGGGTTTTGCTTTGTTTTCATATAGGTTGACTTTCTAGAAGAGGGATCAGCAAATTTTTTTCTGCAATGGGCTAGTTGGTAAATATTTTAGGCTGTGCAGGCCATATGGTCCCTGTCATGCTACTCAGCACTGCCATGCTAGCCCAAAGCAGCCACAGACAGTACGTAAACCAGTGGGCATGTCCGTGTTCCACCAGAACTTTATAAAAACAGACAGTGGGCTGGATTTGGCCAGGAGGCTGTACATTGCCAAATCCTCTCCTGGAGCATCCTTTACTGGAGAAAGACCAGTCAATGGAAAGTCAGAACAAACCTAAAGGACCCTTGGCACGTTACCTCCCCTCTCAGTGCCTGGGAGTCCTCTTCGGTACAAAACCTACTGTGCAGGGTCGTCGTGAGCCAACAGGTCTGTATGTGCAGCACACTTAGAAGAACACCTGGCCCACAGTGAGTTCATGTCACTGCCCCTTCCTCTGGGTCAGCGGCTGTCCCCAGTGCTGGAGGTTGGGTGGTAAGCACAACAAAGTCCCTGCTCTCCGGGAACTAGTATTCTGGTCCAGCAAGTCAGACACAGAAACAACCAGATATGTAAGATGTCAAGGGGTGATAAAGGATGAAAAGAAAATAAAGCAAGATGGAGGGGAGAGGGGCATGGGCAAGACTCGAAGCAGAAAACTTCATGGAGGGAGGAAGCAAGCCTTGTGGACACCTGGAGATACATGGGGCTAGCATGTTTCAACACAGGTAAGAGCAGGTGCAAATTCCCTGAGGCAGGAGCCTGCACCGGTGTTCCCAGAGGGGAGAGGGTGCCAGCCCAGCCTGGGAAATCACCACAGAGGGACGGGGGCTTCCAACCAACTCTGGGGGAATGTGAGGAGAGCAGGTCACCGGCCCTGGTGAGGACTCTGGATGCAATTCTGCACGAGATGGGGAATATTATCATCATCATCGCTCATAATGACTGTTATCCTGCACGGCCAGCACTGCTTGCCGGCACTTCTTCATCAGTCTTCCTCCTTTCCACCTCCTGTCCTGCCCACCTTCTCTCCCCGTCTATCTCTGCCTCTTTATCTGTGCTCCTCTAGGTGCTTTTTTTTTTTTTTGCTCTTTTGTAATCTTCTTTTGGGTAATGCTTAGCTCAGTTGGTGGCACGTGAAACCAAAGAGCTCACTGCCACCTGGGAAGGGTGGCCCAGGCCAGGGGGAGGCTTTGACCTAATTCCTCAGCTGCTGAGTATCAGACTGAAAAGGCTTAAGACGAACAAGATGAGAAATAAGGCAAAGACCATCAAGAATATTTTGTTATTTTTTTAAAAGATTTATTTGTTTTTGAGAAAGAGAAAGAGAGAGAGAGCAAGTGAGAGAACAAGTGGAGAAGGGGCAGAGAGAGGGGGACAGAAGATCTGAAGCCCGAAGGAGGCCCTGTGCTGACAGCAATGAGCCCGATACAGGACTCAAACTTATGAGCCTTGAGATCAGGACCTGAACCGAAGTCAGCCACGCAGGTGCCCCTGATGTTATTTTTAAAACAAGATCCCAAAGCATTTAAGAGAGAATGTGAGTTGTATTGGGTTGGTGTGAGCATGGTGGAGGGGAGATGGATGCATAATCAATCTCTTCCATCCTCTTTGCCACGTGAGTTGTGAGTGAACCCCAGGATTCAGAATATAACCAACTCCTGATTGCCAGGACTAATGGAGGTGACATAAATATTCCAAGTAGCTAAACGTCATTGTGTTGTCTGCAGATACCTTTGTAGGGTCAACTGTTGTGTTCTGGTTAAACAGGTACTATGGATGATATAATATCTATACCTCATATGATATATATGATGGTGGATATTTGGGTACATATTTCACATAGAGAGGAGTGAGAGATGGCTAGGAGAGAGAGAAAGGGAGTGGGGGGGAAGGAAGAGAGAGATAACACAATATGACCATCAATAAATCAATATCCAGGGTTGCTGCGTAATGTGCAGATTAAATCCAAGCACGAGAGCCCCTGTCCGAAAGTGCTAGTGGGTGCTGAAGTCTAGCTGTGCTCACACATTTGTGGCTGCATCTGTCTGTGGGGAAGTGCTTTTTAAGCTTAATTTACAGAAGAACACATGTGGGCTCCTGGCTCTCCTGTGCTTCTCAAACTCAAATGTAGTATGGGTCACCTGGGGAATCTTATTCAAACACAGATTCTGACCCAGTGGGTCAGGAGCAGACCCCGAAATTCTGCATTTCTAATGAGCTCCCAGCTTTCGCCCTTACTGTTCCCCCTGGGCCATGCTTGAGTCATATAGTGGGATTTTTAACACAACAGGAAATTCAAAAGTTTAAGTTACATTGAATGTCTATTTTATTGCATTAAATGGTAACATTTGTCATAACACTTTGGCCAGAAGTGAACAGGTGTGTCATTTCTGAGTTGGGGTTTGCTAAAAGGAAATTTCCACAGTAAATTTACTTGGAAAAATGTTGACACATCTTTGGGAAAAAATTCCAAATGCAGGCTGAATGTTGGCCTACGGTATCCAAATGTCCACAACCCTTAACCCTCTAATCAGCTGTTCCAGCTGGGACCCTCTGGTGTGAGTCTGGTGTGAGGCCTGTCTTGAAAGTGCCAGAGTATTTGGCAAAGTGGTGCTGGGCAGTGACATAGGGCCAAACAAGGGTGGCCTGTTAGAGCTTATTGGCCTTGGGCGCCATCTTGTGGCGAAAGCAAGAAAAAATTATTTTTAATCTAGAACCAACCAAATTTAGTGCAATTCTCACACACAATGCTGTTGTGTTAGGTATTTGGATGAAGAACAGTGCGTCTTAAAAATATTGGATTTCTAAAATGGATGAGTTGGACTTTATAAATTCATTTTTAAGTTGCTTTTCTAACTGAAAAGTTAAAATTCTTGTTAAATTCACACTTTGAGCTTCAGCACCTGTACTGGTGTCCACTCTTATTTGCTATGTGGCCATGGCCAGATTATTTAATATTGAAGGGTTCTGAGTTCTGAGCCTGTAAATGGGAATAATAAATCTACTTCATGACATTATGGTGACGAATATACCCAAGGAAGGCTCCTGGTTGGGTGCCTGGTAAGCACCCAACAATGAGAGAACAAAAGGTGGAAGTAATTGTTATTATTGGTTATGTAGACAAAATAACAAAGTGATCAGGGGAAAAATATGACATTTTGTTATTTCCAATTTGAAAACTAGGAAAATGAGGTTCAGAGGTTGAGTGATTTATCCAAGATAACAAATCCATTGTCAGATCTAGAGTTCAAATGTGGGTCTTTTAACTCTAGATCATGGACTCTTGCAACGACTAAGTTGCTTTCATCATATGTATTAATCTGATAAAGGGCAAAAAGCATTAGTCAGCTTTCACTGAGTTATGCTCAATGAACTCCAAAGTCTCGGGAGCACACCTAACTCAAAGGCTTATTTCTTGCTCCTGTCATATGGGCTTCACAGGCTGTCTGAGCTCTGGCCGCTCCCATCATCTGCGGACAAAGTGAGCAGAGGTGAAGGTCCGCTGCTGAAATTCATGGGAAAGTGAGGCATTTTTATACTGATGATTTCTATATTCTCTATGAAGTTATGAAGTGAGGCCACCTAATGACCTCACGGCGAGGAAACAATTTTGGAAATGCAAGGAGAGATAAGGTGGGGCTGTGTACTTATCAGGGGAATGTAGGCTTTCCTTCAGTGGTAAAAGTCCATTTGAGCTATTGGTCATGCATGGGAAGTGGGCTTGGACAAGTTTGCTGTGTGGTTCCCTCCAGGAACCCTGGGCTTGCTTGGGTTCTGGTGCGGACGAGGCAGAAAGTTGGGCTGGGGTCTTGCAGGGTGAATACAATATTGGGGAGAGGGGGGCATGGGAGATAAAGATGTTTTATTTTTTTTCAAAAACATAAACTTCTAAGTCTGGAGGGAACTCAGAGGTCATGTAGTGCCTTGTCCCTCTCCCCTCTCTCCCCTTCTGCCCACTCTACGGGTGAAAAATAGAGGCTCTAAGTAGACAAGTGACAACCTGAGGTTTTTGAAAGGAGTCAGAGAGTATCCTGAAAGGCAATCCTTTCGAAGTTAAGAATGGTCACATGGTGTCGCTTTGCCATGGGCCACTCCTTTGCCTGCTTCACATGCCCCTGCCTCTGGAGGTCCTCTTATGCCACCAGAGCTTTCTGAAATAAAGATTTTAGCCGAATCCTGGCTTTCATGGCTTTAAGTGCAGCAGTCCTGTCCCAGGAGTTGGGGGTATGGTTCATTGAGTGCAGTGGCCCCAATTTTTCAACCCTCTCCATATTCACACTGTTTATCATGTGACTTTGAAGTTCTTCCTTCCCTATCCTCTGACCTCGGGTTTGGCCATGTAACATGCTTTGCCCAGTGGGATGTTAAAAGAGGTGATGTAAACAGAGGCTTGAATTGTGCTTGGCCAGTTGGAGTTCTGTCCTCTCCATGACAAAAACATGCTCAAGAACCCCACTGATCCAAGGGTGAGGAGAGACTCAGAACAGAACTGTCACCAACCTGCAGCTCTGAGCTCAGCCTAGCCCAGCCTGTATCAGTCACCTGCAGCTGACATGCAGCTCTGTGGGAAGGGACAGATACTTCCACTGAGGTTTGGGGTTATTTGTTACACAGCATTTTTTGTGGCTATAGGTTACTATGTGGAAGTATCCTTTTGAGAATAGATTATGCCTGCTTTCTTGTCATATCACTTGTAGATAATTGAGGATCTCCACTTACCAAAGCTTTGCCATGGCGTGACGCCATTTCTGACTAAAAATGCACAAGCCTGTGGGAAGAAGGAAATGTTGACATGCATATTCCAATTCCCTGAGAAAAAGTTGGGAGAAGGGAGGAAGTCACTTTTACTCAGATTTTTGGTTTTTCATTTTCATTTGTTATCACATATCAGCTATAGAAGAGAAATGACAAAGAGGAATGGCAAAGAGAGAGCCTGAAGTGAGGAAAGGAACATGGATAGCTAAGAGCAGGAGGTGACAGGTGGGCTGGAAAGAAAGTCTAGACAGAAAAAGAAAGGGGCAGATTTCCCACTGGAAAATCCAAGGAATTGGGGATGGGGAGAATAATGGAGAAGGTGGTCCTCACCACCGCAGAGTGTGAACAGACATACTTATTTGTTTTAATGAACAAATGGTGTGCTATAGCATACAACTAAATTTTGGAAGTGTTTCACATAATCGTGTTTCACGATTACATAGCTGATTTCAGTTACTTCTATATTTCATGCCGTAGTACATTGGAGACAGTTCCAACGTCCCCCACCCAGCCCTGCCCACCTTTGGGACATTATGTCGGAATTTGGTGGGCTACAACATAGGCAATATGAGCCCCTACTCTCTGCTTCCCCACTGCCAATGCTGCTGATACTGGGAAGTGGAAGCTGAGATGCAAGGTAGCAAGAATAGGATTGAGGAAAGAGGAGAAAGAAGGACAAGAGTGGTCACCAAGAGATGGTCACTCATTCTGCGCCAGCAGACACTTTGCACTCCTGGTTGACAGCCTCTACTCTGAACCAGTGGTTGGCTGGTCTCCTTTCTGCAGCCCGAGGGCAGGAGTGGGGCATGGGGTTGCAGGCCTGACCTGACCACCACTTTCTCTACCATAGGTAATGTGTTTATGGGATCTGGGTGTGTACAGTCATGCCTCTGTCCTTTTCCTCATCCGCATATGCCTTCCAAGAAGTCTCCCAGTTCTCAAGCGGAAACATGGTATAATTGCACCTACACGAGACTCATGGCAGGTCAGTTCCCCTTGGAGATGGCCCACAGGGACCTCCAGAACACTGCACTCTGAAGTTATTTGGCCCAGAGACATCACTTTCATTCACTTAATTTCCAGTGTGCTCTCCTGAGTGGAGGAGTAAAGGGGAGATATACAGGTCAATGCTGGGGGCTGTGCACATCCCTAAGCACACCCAGGGGGAGTCATCAAGCAAGTAAACCCAATGTGAAGAAAGAAAGGTTGAGAACCATATTTCGAATGCATCTTCTGCCATAAGGCATACTCTGTCCAAGCTTTCCCACATAGTATTATGTACCCCATTCTGAAGGCCTTGGGGAGAACAAGGGCCCCAACTACCCCTGAATAGTACAAGCCTTTGAGCCTTTCCTTCTGTGTAAACATATTCCATCCAATGTGTTTTCAGGTAGGCTCTACCTCCTGGCCCTCGCAGAAGTAGGTGGCTTGTTGGAACACTCCTACTGCCCTCTGCCTTCACTTCCTCTACCATTAGGGATGCTGGCTGTTGAATTTTGGTTTTGCCACTCTCTAGAATTTCTAACTTTAGGAAAGATGCTTTACCTCTCTTTCTCCATTTCCTCACCTATAGAATGTGTCAAGTAATAGGATGTCTTTCATAGTGTGATTGCAAAGATCAAATAGTAAAGTAAATTAAGTACCTAGAACAATACCTACAATAGTCAGTATTCAATAATAGTCAAATAATGGAAATAACCCGTGTCTATCAACTGATGAATGGATAAAGAAGATGTGATATATATATATATATATATATATATATATACACATATATATGCTTCTACTATGTACAAGTATCCTTTTGAAAATTGATTATGCCTGCTTTCTTGTCATATGCCTTTCATTGACTATTGTAGGTATTGTTCTAGGTACTTAATTTACTTTACTATTTGATCTTTATATATACATACACACAGGCACACATACATACATACAAACACACACACATATATACATACATACAATGAAATAATATTCAGCAATGAAAAAGAATGAAACCTTGTCATTAGCAACAACATGGATGGAATTGGCAGATATTATGCTAAGCTAAGTAAGTTAGTCAGAGAAAAAGATATCATATAACGTCACTCATATGTGGAATTTGAGAAACACAACAGATGAACACAGGGAAAGGGAAGGAAAACTAAGAGAGAGGGAGGCAAACCATAAGAGATTCTTAAATACAGAGAACTGAGGGCTGCTGGAGGGTGGCGGGTGGGGGGAAGGGCTAAATGGGTGATGGGTACTAAGGAGGGCACTTGTGAGGATGAGCAGTGGGTGTCCTATGTGAGAGTTGAGTCACTGGATTCTATGCCTGAAGCCAAGACTATACTATATGTTAAGTAACTTGAATTTAAATTAAAAAATTTTTAATTTAAATAAATAAAATAAATATTAGCGATTTGTAGCTGATTTTGCCAACAAAACAAATCTAATAATAGTAACAATAATAACAACAGTAATAATGACCATTGTTTGAGCATTTGTCATGCCTTAGGTGGTATTCTACATGTATCTGCCTATCTTAAGTTGGTGACTAAGGTTCTAGACCCAAAACTGTATGATCAGATAAGCAGATTAGACAAGATCAGATAAGCAGAATCAATGTGCTAAATTCCTCAGGAAAAGGAATTTACAAACCAGATGGAAAGGAAAAAAATGACTTATTGTTGGGGAATTTAGGCATCAACTACAATGTAAGACAAGGGGTGTGGTGCAGAGAATGACATTTATGCCTGGACATTTCCAGTACCCTTCAAATAACACCTCATATAGCTGGCCATGGAAGAATTCTTTTTCAGCCAAGTACAAGATGAGCTTACTGGGGCTATATTTTCAGGTGTTTGGGGGGTCAATACAGGGATAGTGATCGAATGAGCCCCCTTTCTGTACCAGGGCACATATGTTGCTCTTCGTCTCCTGGCCCAGAAAGGATATCTGTTTCTATAACATTAGAAGTGGCACCAATGAAAAACCAAATAATAAACAGGTGGAGAAAAGTAATAACTCGAGCTTTGCCTGGATTGGATTCAATTTCTGCCTGCAGCATTTCAGTTTTAACTCACTAAACTTTGGTCAGAGTCTTGGGAGACTAAGACAGTACAATTCTGAAAAGCAATCACAAAGTGACTGCCAAGTTACTGGGAGGCTCCATGGGGAGCTTCCAAACCAGCACTAATTTAACAAATGTATAGGCAATGGACTGCGAAATTGAGAACATGATTGCCCACATTCCCTAAGCCAAAGGAATAAAATGGTCATTTCCCCCTTTATTTCATATGAAAAAGGAATCACAAAGAATCTGTTATTTTGCATCTTTGTATAAAACACGGACGTCTGGATGTCTAACGGCATTTGTTGGCAGGGGGAAAACACTGAGAGAATTATGATCCTGGATTTGCCAGATCCCACCTTCAAACAAAAGGCAAGAAGTGCTGACTTCTGAGTCAGAAGGCCTAGAATAGGAGCCTGAACTCTGCCACTTAGCGCTTCATGAGTGAGAGTATTAATTCCTATTTTACATCATTGAGTGAGGTTTAAACAAGATAATGTTTGTGGAAAGCACTGTTTTAAGTATATGAATGAACGAGCGAGTATAAGGCAGGAAAATAGGGAGAGCAAATATTTTCATTTTAGTTTGGGGAATTATCAGATGGATTTTTTTTCCAATTTAATCACAGTTTTTAAAAAAAAGCCCACAAATTTAATCATTACGTTTTGAGTACAACTTTTACAGCAGAGCAAAAGCAATAGAACCATTGAGGTCTGATGATGACATGCTAAGATCTTAGGGTTACCTTCTGGGACATCAATTCAAATCAACCAGTATTTGCTTAGAACATCAGCTGAGTTGTGGAACTGAGCTGTTTGCTGTAGAAAATACAGCAAAGATTACAATTCAGTGACTGCTTTCAATGTGATTAGGATCTAATGGAAATTGGATGGGATAAAATAAGTGGAGGAGATGGAAATTTACAAGTGCCAAGAGATGTCCAAAAAGCAGGAGCTAATTGCAAATAGTTCATAGATTACCTCTGGCTGGGTGATCAAAGATACAACTTCATGGAGGAAAATACACTAGGGATGTACTTTGAAGAATGGATAGTGTATCATTCTGGACCTAATCTGGAAAACAGATACCAAGCTAAACATTTCTAACATAGAGGATTTAATTCAGGAATTAGTTACAAAAATACGGAATGAGCCAAGAAAGCAAAAAATGGGAAGGCCAGGCAAACCAAAGATTTATAGTTTAAGGAAGAAGTTTCCATCCCTATGGCAGGCAGAAAAAAGAAGAGGGGGCCATCTTACCAATAACCAGGAGCTCATTCTCCGGCACTGCTCGGGAGCTCCCCAGCTCTCTGGGACCTGCTCCAGAGGTCCTGGGACCTGAAACCATAAGGCCCAACAGCTGGCATGAGGACGTCCCTGGTGGGAATCCCCAGGCCTGCATCTTTCAAGTAGCACTAATTTATATGAATATCTTCCTCACTAGCCCAGGAATATTGTATACTTTAAAAAATTTTTTTGATCAGGTTTTGAGGTCTTTAGGGTCCTTCCAAACATGAAATATCTTACTCCACGGGTAAGGATTCTTCCCTTAAAATATTGATTTTTAACTATCAACTGAAATAACCAAGATGTGCTTGAGCTCTCACTAAGCTGTATTTAAGGTGGATTGGGACAAAACACTACTCATCAGTGCATCAGCAGCCTCCATAAGCCCTCTATTCAGTCTCTAAGAACTTTTTCTTTCTAAAAAAATTTATTTTTATTTTTATTTTTTTTGAGAGAGAGTGCTTGTTGGGGAGAGGCAAAGAGGGGACAGAGAGAAAGAGGGACAGAGGAGCTGAAGCAGGCTCTGCACTGACAGCAGTGAGTCTGATGTGGGGCTCAAACTCACCAGACGAGAGACCAGGACCTGAGCCAAAGTTGGATGCTCAACCGACTGAGCCACCCAGGCGCCCCCAGTCTCTAAGAGTTTGTTAGCTTATAGTTAGTGTCAAAATAGTACGTTTCCTCAGTACCCAGTTAGTCTGGAAGGTGGTCTTCAGGCATCTGGAAAGCCAGGAGGAAGAGCCACAGT
Source organism: Suricata suricatta (assembly GCF_006229205.1). Lineage (NCBI taxonomy): Eukaryota > Metazoa > Chordata > Mammalia > Carnivora > Herpestidae > Suricata > Suricata suricatta. The sequence continues at coordinate 118,718,998 of NC_043705.1, forward strand.
GTGCGCTTGAGGTGTTACTGCAGTCTTTCCTAATGGCGCCCAAGTCCTTCGTGTGCTGCCCGTGGCTCCACCTGTTGTCCCCTTCCGCCGTAGTGGCCTAGTTCAAGTCAGACACATGGTCCCGAGATCTGGAAGTTGCTTACTCAATGTACTATTGGATGAACTTTGGTGCTAACTTCCAGATGAGGCATCAGAGCCTGAGAGAGAAGTGTTCGATTTAGTTTGTCAAAAACTTCGTATTTTTAGTCAAGTCAGGGATGTTGTCTTACCACCAGGTTTCCAACAGGATGGACTTTTCCATGTGATCAGTGTACTGGAATACCTGAAGCAAGCATAGTGTCTCACTCACTACTCTGCCAAAGGGGGGGTCATCCATTCTAATGCTGTTGGAGTCTGTCCTTCTTCATCAATATGAAGACACTTGATGACTGTGTCCTGTGTTCTCCATACACTATAATTCTTTGATATCTGATGGGTCAAACCTGAAAGAAGTGAGATCTTTCCAGACCCAAGTCCTCTCCATGGGGAGGGACGAGGTAGTCCTTCATACTCTAGCAGGTAAATCATGAATCAGCAGGGCATGTTATCATGTCAGTCTGATAGACCTACAGTCACAATTCTGTCACTCAATTGATCATTTGACACAAGAATGTGAAATCAGAAAACAAAATGTGGATTTCCTGTGATCCAGTTAAATTGAGCTCTTTAGGTTCCCCATTTATCACAGCTTATACTTCCCAGTAAGTCGGACACTAAGCTTTGCTGAAGCACAGACAGTGGTCAGGCACGGGCACCCTATATGCCTCTGCTGTTAATGCTCTGCCTACATCAAGGTGGCACTCCCTTCTACTGTCCTCAAGTCTGACTCTTCTAGGGGATGTTTCAATGTTGTTCCTCCCTGGCCATGTGTTTATATTACCCAAATCTTGGCAAATTCACAGTCTCTCACCCTGTAAGTTACTTTTACTTACACAAATCAAGTAAGACCTTGATGAATTATCCATATACTCATGGACCTTCAGGATCCGTTAACTTCTGCCAAAGATTCTTGTTAGTCAGATCATTGCTATTACCAAGGCCACTCTGCTGCCTGTTAAGGTAAACACACACCTTTGTCTCTGTCTGGTAAGTGCCTCTGCCCAAGGGGCTCTCCAACCTCTCTGAAATCAGGAAACAGAGTTCAATGGTAGAGCCTCCCACTAGCAGACCAAGTCCACATTCAATAGCCATAAAAGCACCACTCAAAGATGGCGGTTCTCCTTCCCAATGTTATTTCCAAAGGCCTTGGTGAAGAGCATGGTAACTGAACCCTCTCCAAAGCACAGGATAGAGGCTGATCAAAGACACTAAATGTACTCCACATTCCCATCTTGACTTCTTTTCATACATCATGATAAGAAATTTATCTCATCTTGATATCATTTGGTGGCTTCAGTCTATCAACCAAACTAACAATAAGCATGCATTGCTTCCAGATCATTGGACTAAATTCACTGGGTGGGTGCACTTTTATTGATAAGTCCAGTCCTGGCTAAAATTATCTCTGTTCCTCCTTGGTCAGGCAACCTGAGAAAACATTCTTATGTTATTCCCCAGATATTTTAATGACAACATTAGAAAGGGGCCACATTTTTGGGGTGGGGAGATATAAGCTTTTATCTAGGTTTGTCTGTATCAGTGAACCTCAAGGGCATTGCTACTCCTGGGAAGGAAGAGACTTCAACACCTCTTGTTGGTTTCCCTAACATCCATAACCCTGCCTTTCTCTCTGTTAATAGTCTCTTCATTAAGAAATCTGCAGCTAAACCCTTTGAGTGTTTCATCTGATACCATCTAAATACTTTGAGGTATCTGTCACTCCCTTACAATTCAGAATTCTCGAGTGCTTCATGAGGGTAGGGCCTTGTGAATTGTTTGTTTCTTTTTCTAGAGATTAGTCCAGTGCCAGGCAAACAGTGAGTGTTCAAGTAATATTTATGATTGAGAGCCAAGAAGCAAGGATTAATGAGGAAGCTACTGAGTTAGCCCTGGTGAGGAACATCAGCCCTGCATGGAAGGAATCAGTCTTATAATGTACATACTGTTTCCATTTTATAGAGGTTTATGTGAATTAAGTAAAAAGTCCACATTCATACATTGAACAGCAGAATTAGGATTTCAACCCACGTCTAACTCATAGCTGCCCCTTATATCATGCCATGGGGTGTAGCAGTAAAAAGAGGCCATATAAGAGAGGTATCAGCAAGTGGCGAGATGCAGTGAGTGGGACAGAAGCAGGAGGCAAGTTGAGGGGTTTGGGGTTCTGGGCCAGAGTCACAAGGGGAGTGGTGATACCATTAAAAGAAATGGAGAGGCGGGGCACCTGGGTGGCTCAGTTGGTTAAATGTCCGACTTTGGCTCAGGTCATGATCTCACAGTTGGTGGGTTTGAGCCCCGTGTTGGGCTCTGTACTAATGGCTCAGTGCCTGGAGCCTGCTTCAGATCCTGTGTCTCCCTCTCTCTCTCTGCCCCTCCCTGCTCTGTCTCAAAAATAAATAAACATAAATAAATTTAAAAAAGGAAAAAGAAATGGAAAAGCCAGGGAAAGGCGCTTCCAAGGACAGGCTTCTGGGGTCTAACACACTAAGTGGGCTTACAGAGGGACAACTGGATGGACGTCTTCATTGGGCAGGTGGATAGAAGTAGGGATCCCAGGACACAGGTAGTGGTAAGGAAATGGGTTTGCAAGTGACTCATATTGAGAGGCCAGTTTGAAGGTGTGAACACAGAGGAGAAAAGTTACCCAAGGGCAGGCGTGACCTGTGGGTGGTGCTGAGCACACACAGGTCCTAAGGTATGTCCTAAAAGCAGGTCTCCTAATTAACTCTTCCTACCAGCGGTTTTCTTGTGATTCCCACGTTTGTTTAAGTAGGGTGTGTTGGCGGGAGTTAAAAATACGTAGAGGCTATCTTACCCGTGAAACATCCACTCTTGGTGTGACTTGGGTTCTGTCTGTGCATGGCTTGCTCAGTCTTCTCAAGGAGACTTTTTTGATGTTTATTTATTTATTTTGAGAGAGAGGAAGCATGCATGCTCACAAGTGGGGGGCACAGAGAGAGAGAGGAAGAGAGAGAGAGAATCCCAAGCAGGGATGTCAGCATGGAGCCCTATTTGGGGCTCAATCCCACAAACCTGAGCTGAAATCAAGGGTCAAATGCTTGACCCACGGAGCCACCCAGGTGCCCTCAAGGAGACTTTAAATAGCCAAGTGAAGAATGACAAATGCTGGCAGTTCTCTGTCTGGGGCTGAAAACCCCATCTCCAGGGGCCATGACTCCCAGAGGCGCCCATCGTTAGTGGGGCTTGGTCCGTACAATCCCCAGGCACAGCCTCCAGGACTGAGTTTCTGTGTCCCCAGGTTGGGGATCCTCTTTCCTCTCCATCCTTCTCTCCCTTCCTTCCCTGAAGCTTTACCGGGCAGGGCCACCTTGTCTGGTGGGTCTTGGCAGGGGCTTTCTCAGAAGCCAGGTTCCCCCATGAACAAAAGTACCAAAATTCCACGTCTCAGGCCAAGCTGCCTGATGACAGCCATGTCAGACAGGGCCACTTCTGTCTTTCTACATCAAACCAAAAAACGACCTCAGATTTCTATCTGAACACAGATAATCCAAAACGGCTGAACTTTAAAAGTAAGAGAGACTTTCTGTATGCAACGTTTTATAGTGGGAAAGTACCCTGATTAATTTAGGAAAGCATTTTACCCTAACTTAGTTATAAATGACTGAAATGTGCTTTTGCCTCTGTTTAGAATGACATTTCATAGGCATCTACCCTACATAGCCTTGCCATGACAATAAACACGAAGACTTGTTGTTTGATAGTTGCATAATTGTGGTTTTCTTCTGCTTGTTCTCAAAGAGGTGGAAAGCTGCCGGTGTGCTTTTTGTTCCTTCTTTTTTTCTCCAGGGGAAAAAAGGTAAAATGCATCAAACAGTAGGGAAAGAAACAGTCAATATGCCATTGCTGCATGTAGGCCGCTGCACGTGCATTTATTTGCCAGTTCATTCTCTGAATTCTCGGAGGTGCTTCCGCAGGCTGGTTGGGCTCAGCGCACTTTAAGTGGCAATGCATGCCAATGACCACCAGAGGGCAGTCATGCCCTCATAAACCTCAGGAAGGCTCTCTGTCCTCCATAAAATGAACATGGGAAGTTCAGGGCTCTTGCAATCTGTAACTCCAACCACCTCTCTTAACCACTGAATAAATAATTGCTATGATAGAAAATGATCTGCATGTGCTCTGCAGTCAGACTGCTCTGCCACTTAATAGCTGTGTGACCTTGATTGAATTACCTAACCTCTCTGGGTCTGTTTCCTTCTTGTTTGTAAAATAAGGATATTCATGATCTCCATCTTATAGACTTGTTGTGGACATCGATGAGTTAATATTTGTCAAGTGCTAAGAACAGAACCTGGCACATGATAAGCTATCATGTTTGTTGTTGTTACTAATATTAAATTAAACCTTTTTTATTTTCTCTTTCAGGGGCCCAATTGAAAGGCCTGAAGAAAAGGGACATGATTCAGGAGAAAGGAGGGAAAGCTTTGGTGAGTCTCAGGCTATGCCGGGAATCTCTGGATGATGGAGAATGGGGTGTCAAAAGTGGCAGCACTCTGGGAGGAAAGCAGGAAAATGGCTCCGGGAAGGGGGGAAACCTGACTTAGTTTTGCCTGTTTCTTCCAAAGCCAGAATGAGAGGGCGGGCCGCGGGAGGGCCAGCAGGTGTCTGGGACAAGAAGGGCCTGAGGCAAGCGAAGAGGTTCTTCCCAGCAGCGATGGAACACAATGCAATTAGCTGCAGCCCGGGGAGGTCTCCGTAGGAGCCTGCCGCCCGGACACCTCCCGTCACAGGCTGGGGAAGGACAGAGGGAGGACGCCAGCTCTGAAGCTGAGGCCTGGGGTGTGTACCAGCAGCACGGCAGAGGCCAGGGAGACAGGTGCGGGTTTCTAGCTGCCCTTAGCAAAAGCTTTAATGTGCGGGTAAGGAGTGGGGGGTTCACAGCAGACAGTGGGGTGCACTCTCCTGAAGGTTTCAGAGGCCTCCGGGAATGATCTGGAGGTAAGCTTCTTGAGGACAGGGGCCACATCTTAGCCACACTTGTGGACCAGCACCTGCATCTGCTCTAGGGCTGTGGATAAATGCTCCATCTCCTCCTTCTGACACACAGTAGGACTGCACTCCCCTGCTGTCTTGAAGTGGGTATAACATTCTTGAGCTAATGAAATATAAGCAGTGGTAAGAGCCAATACAGACTTCACTGCATTCTTGTTCCCATCTGCCCCACAGTGTGACTTCAGCGAGCAGAGTGTCCCCTCCGCTGGCCTGTGGCAGATGTGCAGCATGAGTAAGGAATCAACCTCGGTTGCTTTAGGCCATTAAATGCTGGGGCCATTGCAGCACAACCCAGCCAGGCTTGGCATGGGCCTCCGCCATAAACACATGCCCCCCCGCCCCCCCATCTGATCCTCTGGAAGGCGCTGCAAGGTGGAACTTTTACCTCAGTTCTCCAGACGATGAAAAGGGCAAGTATTCAGGATCTCAGAACAAAGTGACAGAGCTGGGAATCCAACTCAAGCCCCACGACTCTGCCACCCTCCCTAGTTATGACACCTGCCGACTAACAAACACGCGTTGATGTAATGGAAATGACAACACGGGCCAGCAGAGCTCAAACCGCCATCACGTGGCTGTCACGAGGACGAGCCTTTCTTGGTGCCGTGAACACAGACGTACAGCCTTGCTGGTTCCGTGAAGGGCAGAGGCCAGTGAGAACAGACCTTGGAGAGAGGACAGACGCTGGAAACGCTGCCTCGGCAAGGCTGTTGTTGGTAGGCGTCCCCTAACAACAGTGGCTTTTAAACAAGTTTCTCTAATGTCACTCTTCCACATGGAGACCCTCACCACGATCACCCCAATGCTGTCTCTCTTGTTCTTCGTACCAAACCTCCCTCCAATCACACTGACCTGTTCTAACGTCTCACTCAGGGCCCTTTTTTCTCCTTGGGAAACTAAGTGGGGGAAAGGCTTAGAGTTCTGTGTGCTGCATCTCCCACATACCACGCCTGTGGGTTGACTTGATCTTCCTGGGCTGGCCCAGCAGTGAGGCTTCGGAACCACTCAGCCCGCTGGTAGGGGAGGTGTCTGGGCGCTGGCCGACTTTTCATCACACCTCAAATCACCTCCTATAATTGGCAGTCGATTCCACCCAGCCTGAGATGGCTTTCTGTATCCATCCATCCTTCGGGGCTAACTTCGGAGGGATCAAAGAGCCCTGTGTGTTTTCCTAATCTCCCTAATCCTCCTGACTAGCCCTGTGAGGATGCAGGTATCATCGCCACCATTTTTCAGATGAAACAAAAGGCCCAGAAAGTTTTAGCGACAGGCCCAAGGTCACCCCGGTGGGCAGGCGGCGGACATGGGAATAGAACTCGGGCCGGCGGGCCATCGGTCTCCCTCAGACCCTGCTGTCTCGCTGAATTCCCCCCGCAGCTTTAATTGAATATCATGTTCTTCACTTCCTGCCCTACACAGAGCAACAGCTGCCACTCACCCTCTTGAGCCGGCTGGCGGTACTTCAGTGGGGGGGAAGTTATCCTGGGATATGGAGTGGGTGAAGCGCTTCAGGATAAAAGGGCCCATCCAAACGGAAGATATTCACGAGGGTATAAAAGGGATGCCTTGACTTTACTGCTTTCCCTGACTTTCAAATGACATCGTGTCTCGGGCACCGGGCTAAGAGGGAAATCTGCGAGGGAGGGTGAGTACCGGGAGTTAGAAGGAGGCATCCTGAGGGGGGAGGGGGCGGGAAGATGTGGGTGTAAACTTCTCCGCATAAGAAAAACAAAAAGGGCGAGATGGTTGGTGAGAAGCCAATGTGTGGCCTTGTGGGACTGTCCTGGGTTCATCTTCTTTTCTGGGGAATGACGCTATAGGGTTTCAGGAGGATTAGAAGGAGGAGAAGTGTAATTTGCTGCACCCTCTTCCATTCATTGGACGGGGTGGGGTCTACTCCAGGAGCTCTCAAACTTGGGGTGTGTTGGCCTGGACTGCTGGGGAGAGGAGTTGGTTTCTCCCCCGTACTGGTACTGGGAGGTGTGACTTGGGAAGATTTGTGGCTGATTCGCGGGGAAGGTCCATTGGGCCCCTGCCCCCACCCCAGACACTTTGGAAGGGTCTTGTCCTATGGAGGACAAAGGAGCAAGCCCCAAGGAGGTGCTGGATGTCTGCTCAGCCCCAGGCAGCCTGCTCCACCGTTGGGTGAGGCCCCTGATCACCCTTCAGGGCGCGGAGGACCCGTGTGGAGAGGGGAATCTCGCCCTTGGAAATCTGAGCGGTTTGGTTCACGCCAGGAGGAAATTGAAAAACTTCCCAACCAAAACGTTTACTTCCCGAAGAGATAAAAAGCAGCTCAGGGTCATAAATCCGTGCCAACACTCAGGACCCAGAGGTCAGGCTGGAGGCCCAGAAGGGGATCAACGGGCCCTGAGAATGAGAAGTATAAGGGGGGAGATCCTTGGCTATCAGGGTGCACAGCTTTCCAAAAACACTCGGGTCACAGGAGCCAAATGGGTGCCAGGGGATACCTCCTGGGAGGCAGGGCTTCGGGGTTCATGGCACTCACACACAGCGAGGCAGCGGGGGGGGGGGGGGGGGGGGGGGGGGGGGGGGGGGGGGGGGGGGGGGGGGGGGGGGGGGCCTGGGCTGTGGTCCACCCAGAACCCTGGATCCCCCACGGCCTCTCTGTATTTTGCAGAGTGGCATTTTTCCTGGAACCCAGCTTAGTCAAGTTCACCGAAAAGGAAGCAAATCATCAGGGAAGACGGTGTAAACAACTGGCAGGCTCGCTTTTCTAAACTGAGAACCTGAGCTGAAGCAGGAGGCTGGCGGACCAGGTGCCCAGCCCCAGTCCCCAGAGGGGGGCTGTTTGCCCTACTGTGCCCCATCCTGGGCAAATGGGCCCCTGAGAAGGCAGCCCTAATTACCCCCAGGAACCCATGCAGTGTTCAGGTTAATCCTGAATTATGACTGTCACGGCAAGGACTGAATTATGGCTCAGGATGCCGTTGACTCTTAACTGCCATCTGCAGGGGCTTCTTATTTTAACATGCTAACCTCCCTGTTCTGGGTAGCATTACCCACTCTCCCTCTCCCCCAAAAGGCTCCCCAAGGTTAGGAAAGTATCCTTAGAATCAAGTAAATTATTTATCCTTTTCTCACTGAACCGTTAGGATTTGAGTACCACAGAGACTAGTAGGGAGGACTTGTCATTTCCAAGGGCAAATGGTGGTCCTGCTGATCCTAAAACTTCTTTATTTCTTTATTTCAGTCATCTCCCACTGCTAGAGAATGAGGTAGATAATCATCCTCTGATATGAGGGGGAGGAGTCAATGTGAACTTAAAATAAAGCTTGTTTCCCTCAAGAATGGCATTGTAATGTTACATAAGTCCTTTAACCTTCCTGGGCCCACGTGTTCTCTCCATAATACAGCTGTCATTTCATCCAGTAAGCAAATTAGGACTCTTAACTGCCTCCGAAGGGCCTTGAGTTCCACATTTGGAAGGCAGAGAAGGCTGAGCAAAATACTAATGTGTGATTGCTTATAATAAAATCAGGAACTTAATTTAAAAGCCTGTAGAAGTTGGATGGGCAAGCCTCACAAAGATATAAGTAAACATTTAGAGACATCCCTGTTCAACAAAGCGCTGATTCTCTTCCAGCGCAATCACACATCTTCTGGCACATCACATCTCTGAAATGGTGTTACAAATAAAACAGAACTCAGAATCACGAGAGGTGGTAAGGCACAGGAAAAGGCCAATGGTCTGGGCTTGGCCAGTCCTGATCCTGTCCCGGCACTAACTAGTTCATGATCTTGGGCAAGTCATCGGTCACTCTGGCCCCTGCTTTCATGGTGTTTGTTTATGTTTTGTTTTCATTGTAAAACTGATATAACAAAAGCTTACCCTCTTTACAATTTTTAAGTTTTAAGTATAGAACTGTGAACTCTATGCTGGGCACAGTGTGGTACTATGGATTCTAGAACTTTTTCATCTTGTGTTAATAAAATTATACTCACTGAACAACAGCTCTGTGTTTTCCTTGGCCCTTAGGCCCTGGCAGCCCCCATTTCACTTTCTGGTCCAATCAATATTATTGCTTTAGACACCTCATATAAGTGGAGTCATGCCGTATTTGTCTTTTTGTGATTGGCTTATTTAAGTTAACAAATGTCCTCAAGTTTTATCCATGTTATTGCACATGCCAGGATTTCTTTCTTCTTTAAGGCTGAATAATATCCCATTACATGTATAAACCATATTTTCTGTATCCATTCATCCATCAGCGGACATTTAGGATGCTTCCTGATCTTGGCTGTTGTGAATAATGTTGCAGTGAACATGAGTGTGCAAGTATCTCTTCGAGATCCTGTTTTCAATTCTTTTTAATATGTACTCAGAAGTGAGATTGTCGGATTATAAGAATTCTAGTTTTAATTTTTTTTTTTTTGAAAAAACTCTATACTGGTTTTCAAAACAGCTGCAGCATCTTGTCATCCTACCAATAGTTTGCAAAAGTTCCAATTTCTCCACATCCTCACCAACCCTTGTTATTTTCTGTTTCATTCTTGTGGGGGGTTTTTTTGGTCTGTTTTTTTTTTTTTTTATAGTGGCCATCCTAACAAGTATGAAATGATATCTGATTGTGGTTTTTATTGCATTTACCTGATGATTAGTGATGTGTAGCACCTTTTCATATGCTTTTTGGCCATTTGCACCTCTTCCTTGGATAAAATCTATTCAAATCCTTTGCCCATTTTTAATCAGGTTACTTTTTTTTTATTGTTGTTGTTGGGCTGTAGGAATTCTTTATGTATTCTGAATATTAATCCCTCATCCAATATGAAGTTGGCAAATATTTTCCCCCATTTTGTGGGTTGCCTTTTTACTCCATTGATTATTTCCCTTGCTTTGCAGAAGTTTTTAAGTTTAATATAGTATTGCTTAACTAATTTTACTTTTGTTACCTATGTTTTTGGTGTCATATTCAAGAAATCATTGCCTATTTCAATGTCATGAAGACATTTCCTATGTTTCTTTCTAGGAATTTTATAGCTTCAGGTCTTACATTTAGGTCTTTAATCCATTTTGAATTAGTTTTTGTATGAGGTAGAAGTATCCATCTTCACTCTTCTGTATGTGGACATCCAGTTTACCCAGTACCATCTGTTGAAGAGAATATCCTTTCCCCATGTAACAGCCTTAGTATCATTGTCAAAGGTCATTTGATAATTTATGTGAGAATTTATTTCTCATCTCTCTATTCAGTTCCATGCATTTATTTATGCCAGTACCATACTGTTTGGATTACTATAACTTTGTAGTATGTTTCAAAATCAGAAAGTGTGAGGCCTCCAGTTTTGTTCTTAGATCTCAAGTTTTGGTTATTTGGGGTCCTTTGAGATGCTATTCAATTTTTTCCTTTCTGCAAAAAAATGCCATTGGGATTTTGATAGGGATTGCATTGAATATGCTTATGGCTTTGGAAAATATGAATATTTTAACAATATTAAGTCTTCCAATCCATGAACATGGAAGGTCTTTACACTTATTTGTGTCTTGAATTTCTTTCATCAGTGTTTTGTAGTTTTTAGTGTACAAGTCTTTTACTCCCTTGTATATGTTTATTCCAAAGAATTTTATTATTTTTGATACTGTTGTAAATGAGATTTTTTTCTTTTTTTTAATTTTTAAAAATTTTTTAATAGTTTATTGTCAAATTGATTTCCATATAACACCCAGTGCTTCTTTCCTTTTTGAATTATTCATAATTGATGCATAGGCATGCAACCAAATTTCTAGTGCTGGTTTTATATCCTACAACTCTGCTGAATTCATTTATTTGAATAGTTTCTTTTTTGTGTGGCATCTTTAGGGTTTTCTACATAGAAGATTATGTCATCTGCAAGCAGAGATAATTTTACTTCTTCTTTTCTAATTTGAATGTCTTCTATTTCTTTTTCTTGTGTAATTGTTCTGTCCAGGACTCCAAGCACTATGTTATATAGAAGTGATGGGCATCCTTGTCCTGCTCCTGATCTTAGAGGGAAAGCTTCCAGGTTTTCACTCTTCAGTATGGCATTAGCTGTGGGATTTCCATATATGACCTTATGAGGTAGTTTCCTTCTATTCCTAGTCTGTTCCATGTTTCTATCATGGAAGAATTTTAAATTATGTTAAGTGCTTTTTCTGCATCAGTTGAGATGATCATGGGACTTCTGACCTCCATTCTTCTTAGTGTGGTGTATTACACTTATTAATTTTTGTATATTGAACCATTCTTACATCAAGGAATACAGCCCAGATGGCCATGGCATATAATCTTTTTAGTGTGCTGTTGAATTCAGTTTGCTAATATTTTGTTAACGATTTTTTGCATCAACATTCATCAGGGATATTGGTCTGTAGGTTTCTCTTCTTGCAATATCGTCATCTGGTTTTGGTATCAGGATAATGCTGGTTTTATAAAAGGAATATGGAAGTCTTTCTTCCCCTTCAGTTTTTTTGGAAGAGTTTGAGAAGGATTGATGTTAATTCTTTTTTTTAAATGTTTGGTAGAATTCTCCCATGAAGCCATCTGGTCCTGGGTTTTTTGTTGTTGTTGTTGTTGTTGTTGACAGGTTTTTGATTACAGAGTCAATCTCCTTACTAGCTATAGGTCAGTTCAGATTTTCTATTTCTTCATAATTTGTTTGTAGAAATGGTAGGTTGTATGTTTCTAATAATTTATCCTTTCTTCTAGATTATCCAGTCCCTTGGCATACAGTCGTTTATAGAAGCCTCTTATGATCCTTTGAATTTCTGTGGTATCAGTTGTAACACCTCCTCTTTCATCTCTGATTTGTCATCATGTTAAAAGGAGATTGTTGAGTTAGATTATTCCTAAGGCCTTTATATCTCTTAAATTCTTTGGCACCTCAAAGGAACATTTTTAAATGTATTATAAAATATTTAAGAGATACAAAACGATATAAAAAAAGAATACAATGAATACCAACCTGACTTAAGAAATAGAAGTTATCAAGATAATGTACAACCTTCTGTGTATCCTTCCTCAACTGTGTTCTCCATCCCAGAAGAACCCACCATCCTAAATTTTGTGTTTTCATTCTCATGAATTTCTTTATACTTTTGTGTACACATTTGAATGGATCCATGAAAATTGTGTGGCATTTTTGCCTGCTTTTAACTTTGCATCAGTAGTGTCATAGTGTATTTATTCTTCTACAAGTGGCTTTTGTTCTCTTAACATTTGGTGAGCTTCATCCATGTTGATGCATGTAACACTTGTTCATTTTCAGTTCTGTCTAGTAATGATTATATAAAGGTGCCACCATTTATTTGTGCACTGCTGATGGACATTAGGTGGTTTCCATTTCTTTTAAGAGATGCACACATATGATGCTTGCTGTAATAGTGGACTACTTGGGGCACAGGGAATGCACAACTTCACCTTGACTAACTAATGCCTCTTTTTTGTAAAGTAATTGAATGGATGTATACTCCCACAAGCAAGGTGCAAGATTTTCCATTGCTCGACATTCGTACCATCACTTGGTGGTACCCACTTTATGCCCAACTTGATGAACATAAAACCTGTAATAGTTTCACTTGCATCTAACTGATAACCATCATGGTAGTTCATTTTGTCATATGTGTAACAGCCATTCATGTTTCTCCTCTATAAATTGCTTCTTTATATTTTTGTCTGCCTTTGATTTTTAACATGGATGGACGATATTTACTCCCGATCCCAGGAAAGCCATGGATTGTATGACCAGATCTCACTATTGTGTAGTGTATTCTTGGAGAGTTTATAATATAGCTCCCACTTGTACCACAAGAATTTGTAGGCAAGCATCACCTTTCCTCAGTTGCATTCACTGTATCCATATTTCCTTCACACCAGCCAGTGCAGGTGGAGAATGTGAGTCTCCTGTTAGAGAACTGAAACTCGGGGTCCTCATGGCACTTGTTGCTGAGCTGATGCTGATTCTATCCAGATGGCCACCTGCATCGCCTGATCTGGAGAGGCCTAAGCATGCACTGAAAGGAGGTCGTGCACACTAATTCTCCACAGAAAGAGTCATGGTGTTATGGCTCATGCTCTAATACTTAGAATTTCCTGGGTTTTATGAAGAAATGTGTATTCCTGGTATTTTTCATAGTTGCAGAATACTAACATTTATTTAAAAATGTGTCACAGTGAAGCTAAAAGAAACATGCCTCAGGTTGATTTTGGGATTTCTCTCATTGCAACTTTGGAGCAGAGGGTTCACCAAGGAAAGGTCAGCAATGAAGAGGCAAAAAGCCTATTGTATGAGTTTTTGTTTAACTATTCTTAAGGAAAACTAATTTTGTCCACCTGGGTTGCAAACAAGTCAGGATATAAGAGGCAGTGGGTACACAAGATAAATTCACCTCAGTTTGTGAACCTGTCTGGTCTCTGATTAGTGTGACTTATCGCATCTGTCACTTCAAATTGGTGCCACTGCTGTAGTTAGGTTGGTTGGTTTGCAATGTATAATGCTAATGTAGACTGGCATGTCCACAGTGGATACATTCCCATTGGAGAATACTAAATGCTCATTGGCAGAGCCCAAAGTGAAAAAAAAAATAGAAATTGTGGCTTTGGCATTGAGACATAGTTCATAGGACATTCAAGAAGCAGAGAGAAGTAGGTTTTATTTTCCACAGCCCCGAGTTTCCTTCAAAAATATGTACACACACACACACACACACACACACACACACACACACACACACATCAGTTCAGAAAAGCATAGCTACCCCATGCAGCCCCCATTCTGCTGAGTTTAGTTTGTTCTATTTCGACTTCTCAGTAGCAAGAAAGGCCAAAAGTCAGGGAAATGAAGAACAATAACAACAAAGCAAGAAAAGTTCTATCGGACCTAAAATTCATAAAAGAATAAACAAACATGTTTACCATAAAATCATAAAGCAAACTAATATGTCATCACCATGTCAATCAGTTAACTTATGGAGTGCAAGGTATTCTGCATCTTCTGGATTGGGAGGTTCCTGTGGCTTCCCTAGCACTTACAAGAACAGGTATTTAGGAATAGCCCACACTTGGATGGCTGTTTCAGTTCTCAATCAACATCTTACACATAGCCAACAAAAGGCATATAGAAACAGAGACCTAAGTAGAGAAGAAATAGATGACTGTGCAAGACCTGGGCAAAGAGAATCTTTGACATAAATGAACTTTGGCTAATCAATCCATATGCAAATATTTATCTAGGACTCAGTATGTTCGGTCAATGTCTGTGTCCTATTAGCAGTATGATCCTATCTTTCCCTCTTCGCTTCAGTTTTCTCAGTCATAAATTGGGGATAATAATAATATCTACCTTGAAGGACTGTGGTGAGTGTTAAGTGAAATAACACATTTAAAGGCTGTAGAACTGTTCCTGATGTGGTGATCAGACAATCAATATTAAGGAAGAAGACAAATCATAAGCACATAGAAACTTAACAACAATAAAGACATCAATACAAGAGATGTCACAGGCAGTGCATTATTAATTGCCAAACAAGTGCTTCTCACCCCTGAATGTCAAAACTGAGGGCACAGAGCTAAGAGAGAGCCAAAAGGAGTTTGGTTTCTCTCACTAGCCAAGCACCTGCCTTTTGCACGTGTCTGAGAAGCTGCAAACTGGGTCCCTCCAGAGACACCATGAATTGTGATGGGCTTTTGGGAAAAAACCCAGAGCTGCCCCTTAGCCTGAGGTGGTACAGCACAGTGCTGGAGAGCATAGCCATGGTGCCAGACTGTCCAAGTTCAAAGCCCAGCACTGGCATTTACAACTCGTAGGCTTCTGGGAAAGTTATTTAACTCCCAAGTCTCAATTTCATTATATGTAAATGAGGAAAGATAATAGCATTTGGTTCATAGGTTGGCATGAAGATTAAATGAGAGGGCTCATATTATGCTTTCAATAGAATACTTGGCATGAACAAAACCATATCTCATCTAAAGTGAATGCTAAACCAGCTGCTTCTTCAAGATCTCCAAGGAAAGAAATTCCACAATGTGCCCCAATATTCAAAACTTCCTCCTGTGAGGAAATCCTCCCTTTTTAAAGATTTTACAATTGGAGAGGGTCATTAGAGATTTTTATAAACCAACTCATTCAATAGATGAGGAAATTGAAGCCTGGGAAGTTTAAGCAACATGCCTGAAGTCACCCAGATGGCTAGGGGCAGAGCTTGGGTTGGCTCCCAGTTCTCCTGGGAACCCAAATCCATACTCTTCCTACAGAGGCTGCATTTGTTGCTTGTCTCTTCAGGCCCTCTCCTCCTGTGATTACAAACCCAAGGTAGAGTATTCCAAACCCTCCATGGTCTGGCCATCATCTGCCTGTTGGGGCACCCAATGCATGGCATCCCTCTTCGCCATACAGGCTGTGGGAAAATTGTGAAATAAAACAAGGGTGCAAACCTGGCCAAAACATCACCTTTATTATTGATAAATGCTAAATTGGAGAATATGGTTTAGTATGAGAGTTAATGAGTCTGCCAACTGTACCTGCCTTCCCCCTGCCCCGCCATTAGGCAGACTCCTACAGACAGACCCAGGCATGTGGACTGCAGCACAGAGGAGCAGATTTCCATGTGGCAGACATTTTCCATTCCAAGAGGAAGAAGGAGGATGGGGCTGAACAGAACATGCCCAAGCATTCTTCTGTAATGTGCCAATCAGAGAAGTCACTGCACCTCCCTAAGAGTGAACAGAAGTTAGGAGTGTGGGTAGGGAAGATACCCTTTCATAGAAACCAAGAGTGGGAAAAGAGTTCCTTTTCTAGTTCTACCTTTTTCCAACTGCCCTTCCCTTGTTCCCTGCTCTGGCCCTACAAACAACTTGTAAGCCTGTGGCCCCTGTTCACTATTCCTATTTCTGTTCACATTACTCATCTTGAACAGATTGCCTGTGTCCTCTGGGTCCCCGAGAGTCAAGTGCCCTCCCATCTTTCTAGACTCAGTTCACATATCACCTTCTGCATAAAACTCTTCCTTCCCTTTCTCATTTCCACCCTCAGCACCTCAGAGTATAGAATTCGCCAACTCTTCTGCGTGTTTCATTGTGTTCAGTACAGACTTTCCTTTCCCCTCAGCCCTTTGAGCACTTTATTCCACTTAATTTCCTGTGGCAGAGGCTACATTTTACCTATTCTGGGTTCAAGGCTTCACAAAGAACTTTAAACATGGTAGGTTCTCAATAACTTTCGGTTGAATAAATGATGAATACTTTTCCTAGGTATATTATATGATATGAAGCAAAGTCTTGTTTTCTTCTCCTATTAAAGGATCTCATTCTTTCATTTATCCTTTAAGCATCAATAGGTGTGTGGTACTGTGTTAGGTGCCAGAAAGATACATAGTCTCCCCTTTCTAGAAACATAAAGTCCACTTGGAGAGATAAGGTATGCTCACAAAAAACAATTGAGCATATGCACATCATTAATACAAATACTTCTTTGTACCTATAGAATGCTTTACAATTTACAAAGCTAGATCTGCATAGTCTGCTATTTGATCTAAACACCACCCTGTGACTCAAAGTGTACTGACTAGTCCCATTGGACAAATTAGTAAACTGCGTTTGAGAGGTATCAGGTGATTTACCCAACACACCCACTTGGCAGATGACAGAGCTGAAGCTTGAGCCCATGCATTGGCTCCTAACCCCCATTCACATTAAGCAGCCAAAAAGAAGTGATAAAATGTAGTGTGTTTGGCTACACCCTGAAGGTAGAGTGGTATGTACACACTCCTCGTGTCCCTATCTTGGCTAGATTGAATCCCAACATCCCCACCCTTTCATCAAAATCTGCCAACAGATAAAGCCCAGGGTCTTCCTGCCAAACATATGAAAAAAATCTTTTTAATGTTTATTTATTTATTTTGAGAGGCAGTGAGAGGTCTAGAGAGAGACAGAGAATCCCAAGAAAGCTCCACTCTGTCAGCATAGAGATTGGCATGGGGCTCAACTTCATAAACCATGAAATTATGACTGGGGTCAAAATCAAGAGTCTGATCCTTTACCAACTGAGTCACCCAGGCACCCCTCATGGGGAAAGTTAGAGGGAGTATAGGGGCTGAGAAAAGTATTACCTAAGTTGGAATGTTAGCTATTCAGGTTCATTGAACAAACTAGAATCTAAAAGAAATGCAGATTTGGGTATGTATTATCAATGTCTTTAAAGATTCCTGCTATCCTAGCTCTGCAGATTCCAGTCCACAGGAAAATCTTTGTATCAAAAATACCTCTTGAAGACTGTGTGGGATTGTTGCAGAATGAGCAAATTTGACTGAGAACTGAGTCATTTCATGACCATAAGAAGGGATTATAATAAACAAGCCATGAGACGGACATCATTCAGATCTGAGAAAGTATTGTTTGTTTCTCCATCTAAATAAGTGACTGCGATTTCACATATATACATATATCTTTAGGTTTCACTTCAAGGACAATTAAATGTAAAAGGAGAACATTATAAGGAAAAGCTATATTCTAAATTACAAGACATTTATGTGCAGTAGATATTTAAAACAGAATGGTAAATTAACCCATAGCTAGAAGCCAGATTCTGGAGCAGGGAGCCAAATTCTGGAGTTCAGACTCTGTGGCATAATAGGGAATTAAAATATATAAATAAATAAAATTAAATGGTATTGGGCACACCACTACATTGGTCAGAGTTAAAGAGAAAATTTATAAATTGGAAGGCAGTTCTGAAGCATTCACTCAGAACACAGCTCAGAAAGATAAAACAGATAAATATGAAAGAGCTATGGGAAACAAGGAGGAAGATTGATAGGTTCCAATGTAGTATGTTTCATTTCAGTGAAAGAAAAAGAGTGGCTGGGGGAGGAACAATACTTGAAAAAGTAATGGCTAAGAATTTTTAAGAACTGAAGAAGGTCATGAATCTTCCTGATTAAAAGCACATACTATTGTCTAAAATGAACAAATCAGGAGACTATAGATGCTGGTAAGGATGTGGAGAAACAGGCACCCTCCTACATTGTTGAGGGGAATGTAAACTGGTGCAGCAGTTCTGGAAAACAGTGTAGAGGTTCCTCAAAAAATTAACAATAGAGCTCCCCTATGGCCCAGCATATGTACCCTAATGGCTATTTCAACAATAGCCAAATCATGGAAAGAGCCTACATGGCCATCACCTCATGAGTGGATCAAGATGAGGTTTGTATATACAACGGAATACTACATGGCAATGAGAAAGAAAGAAATCTGGCCATTCATAGCAATGTGGATGGAACTCAAGGATGTCATGCTAAGTGAAAAAAGTGAGGCAGAGAAGGACAGATACCATATATTTTCACTCATAAGTGGAATGGGAGAAACTTAACAGAGGGCCATGGGGGAGTGGAAGAGGAAAATAATTGGGGAGAGGGAGGACACAAACCATAAGAGACTCTTGAATACTGAGAACAAACTGAGGGCTGATGGGGGAGGAGGGGAGGGTAAGAGGGATAATGGACATGGAGGAGGGCACTTGTTAGGATGAGCACCGGGTGTTATATGGAAACCAACTTGACAATAAACTATAAAAGAAAAAACAAAACAAAACAAAGCACCTATATAAAAAAAAAACAAACCACATACTGTATACAGGGCAGCATAAAAAAAAAACAAAATAAAACCAAATAATACCTGGTGACGATGAAGAACACCAAAGGAGTGGATAGGGACTTGTCTTCAGATATCTGAGGAGCTGTGTCTTGAAAGAAGAGTTAATTAGGATATCTCTGAGCCCCTTGGATGGTGACCTAGAACCTGGGAGTAAAAACATGGAAGTGGAGGGGCGCCTGGGTGGCTCAGTCAGTTAAGCGTCTGGCTCAGCTCAGGTCATGATCTCATGGTTCATGAGTTCAAGACCCATGAGTTCAAGCCCCATGTTGGGCTCTGTGCTGACAGCTCAGAGCCTGGAGCGTGCTTCAAATTCTGTGTCTCTTTCTCTCTCTGCCCTTCCCCTACTCATGCTCTGTCTCTCAAAAATAAAATAAACATTTAAAAAATTAAAAAAATACAATAAAATGTAATCATTTAAATTTCTTAAAAAAAACCATGAAAGTGGATTTTAAGTGATTAAGGAGGGACTTTCTAATAACAAGAGCTTCCCAGAATGCATAGCTTGCCTTATAGTGAGGAAGTGAGTTCTGTCACTAGAAATTTTCCTTCCCACGTTAAGTTCTCCATTCTAAAGGGCACAGACATGGAAGGTACTGGATGGTTAGGACCAGAGTGGTAGGATCAAGGCTATTTGAGTGGCTTAAACACTGGAAAATGGCACCTGAAGGATGAAGGGAATTGGAAAGAAAAGAGCAATATCCAAAGGGAAACATGATTTTACCTACGTAATGGTTCATTTGGGTCTATCCCCTTCCTTGTCATTTTCTAAAGGAACTGTATACCTTTTTTCAAATCCTACTCCACAAGTCAACCTCCCCTAGAGCCAAGCAGTTTCCTCTTTCATTAACCTTTCTTCTCCCACCTGGATCTTTTAGCACAGTTATTTGCCATCTTGAAGCTCATCACACCCATCACCTTTTCCAGAGGAGATAAGACAGCCAACATAAAACTTACTAGCAATTTCCATTTATGAAGGCGTCATTGAAAGATATCTATTTCTAAATCCTTTTCTCTTAATTCCCTGATGTAGAAGACAGAGTGACCGCTCTAAAATGACAACTCAGAGAGCAGGCTTTGGTTTTACAAAGCTCTCTTATGTATACTAACCTCTTTTAATTTTTACCAATAAAAAGGTAGAGCAGTCATTATCATTACCAGGAAATGAAGGATCAAGCTATATGTAAGGTGTCAAAAACCAACACTCAGCAACAAATCAAGTGCCTGGGTCTCCAAATCAAGAGACAGTTAATCACCCCAGATGTTTGAGGCCATCTGTTGTAAGAGCAAATGAAGAAGAGATGGATCTAATGTTCGCGTTGCTTCCAGGAAGGATAATTTTGTCTACTGGGCATTGGATCTTACCTGCCTCCTCCCCATGTTACCCTGAGTGGGTTCTGTATGTCCTAACCCTCCTCAGCTGACACTCAAAAGAAATATTCCTATAGAGCCATGGTTATGGTAGTCAAGAGAATTAGTAATATCCATCAGCACTAATCCCTGGTAGACAGAAGGTGTTCAGTAAATGTGTATTGCATTGAATTAGAATTATAGCTCAGACTTGTTATGGGCTAAATCAACCACCAGTGGTTTGGCCAGGGAAACCAACCAGTATTTTTCTATCCCAAATGTTCACTCTGCTATAGCTACTCTGGCCTTCTTGTTGTTCCTTGACCAATACCAAGTTCATTCTTGCCTTGAGTCTGGAACATTCCTCCCCTGCTCTCTCACTCCTTCAGGTCTCTCTCCAATAAGGTATTCCTGAGATATAATCTCAGCCCCTTCTGGCATACCTTGTTTCCTACCTTTCTTTATTCCTTTTCATGGTATTTAGGATCACCCAACATATCCTACATTTTACTTGTTCATTTGTGGTTTATCTGTCTTCTCTGCCCAGGGTTTGTTCCCTACAGGTTCCCCAGTAGTGCTCAAGATATATTTCTTGAAGGGATGAATGAATGAACATATTCATTTTCAATACTGTTTCTGTGGGCTTCCACATTCAGACAGCTTATTATCAAGCTGACTTTTGGGACCTAAGTCAGTTCATAAATACGGACTTGTGGAAATTTTTTGTGTACTAATAATGAAATACAGAAATAATTTTTAATAAGGCTAGTCTCCCCTCAGGTGGAGCTGTGCACCATGCAAACCTTGAGATAGGTACAAGGAAGAAGACTCACAAAGTCCCCCGGGTCAGCTTGAAGCTGTGTGAGGACAGAGTGGGTGCTTTGCTGAGTGGGAGGCATAGAACTGAAAAAGAGGGAAAGACATCCAGAAGGAGAACACCAGCCCATCAGCCTGGAAACCTAGAATGTAGTTTATGTCTTGGAATGCATTAAGCAGTGTGGACCAGACAGTCTCAGTTATGGTCCCAAGGAATCCACAAAGCCATGAAGGCACAATTGAAGGGGAGAATCCCTGGGGCACACCAAAGGATAGAGAAGTGGATGTGGCAAGGAGAGCTCATGGACGAGGAGGACAGAAGAGGCTCACTGGAGGAGGTGGTCCTGCTGCTGATCTGGAAAGGTGGGTGGGTCCACAGAGGGTCGGGAGAGGAGGGGGCAAGGAGGGCCTGTTCAGACCTGGGCCAGTACAACTATTGCTGAAGAAATGGGGCCCAGGGTGCCGCAGACACAAAGCTCTGTGCTAGCAAATCTAAAAATACCCACCGTCCATTTTTTTCTTTCCATCTTGGTCTTTTATTTTTTTCACCCTTCTTCCTATCTTCTGCTTTCTCTGATTATCCTTTCTGGCAACGTTGGACTCATTTGTTCATCCCTTCCCCTCCCCAGGGAATCTCTTCCCCTGGGGGTGGGTCAAAACCTTGCTGGACTCCCTGCTGTTCAGGTACAGGTTGGCAACAGCTCCAAAGGCCTCCCATCCCCCTCAGCTCAGCTCTTTCAAATGCCAATTAACAGGTGTCAGCAATGCTGGCCCGGACTAAGAGACCCTTGTCTGCATAACAACCCAACTATTTTGGCTATCCATCCCGAGAGCATAAATATGGTGGTGTTTGAGCCCCCGGGGCCTGCGGAGTTTACAAGTATGCTGTCAAGCTCTCTCCACTGGCCTAGCGCTTGAAGTGCTGCCAGAAAGCCAGGGGACTCCTGTGCTTTTATGTGTTCCCAAGCGCAGTCCTCCCGGGCTCCAGGAGGAGCCCTCTGGGGACCGCGTGTTGGTGTGAATCTCAAACAGCAAGCTGACATTCCGGTTGAGAGTGTGACAGTGCATGCCTGGGTGATGATGCCAGGGTGGCAGGTGACACGGGTCCACCGCAGAGGGGGAGAGTAGTCAGAGTGGCTTCCAGTTACATGTCCTCAGAACTCTGAAGGATGGCATCAGGGTCTGGGGAACAGTTATAAAACGACGTTGCAAAACCGGATGTTCTGATCAAATTGAGACCACTGAGGTGGGGTATTGGGAGCATAGACTCCACCAGTGTTCCCTGCAAAAAAGCATCTAACTTGGACTGACCTAGGATGAAAACATTGCAAGCCAGAGACACAGACCACTGTCCACCAGTGAAAACACTTATGCACCGTCTCTCAGAAAGACAAAGAGGAGGCATCCATATGATGTGCCCCAGATGCCTCCCTGAGAAATCCCTCTTTTAGGTACCCGGCCCCTACCCCCCATCCCAGGCCTCATGCCTGCCACTGAGGTTCTAACTCAGGGTAAACATCTGAAAACAGAGTGGCTGCCAGGGAGGAGAAAAAAGAGGCGAGGATGGAATGGGATGGGGTGGGGCATGGCGACAGGAAGAGCTCAAAAGATTCTCAGGTTGGGCGACTACCAAGGTTGGCTTGTCGGGAGGGCAGTTTGGCCACGGCCCTGAGGGCATGGGGGGAGCAGGTGTAACGCGTGCTTCTGACAGTGGGGGCAGCATGCCCTCTGCCTGCTCTGGGTTCAGATCTAAGTTCGTGGGACCTTTTGTAAACTTGGTTGCACTCCAATAGAACTGTATCACAGGGCTTGAACAAACTGCCTCATTTGCTTTGTGGTCTTTACGCAAGTGAGAGGAAGCCGCAGAAGGAGGTTCAATCTGGGGGCTACTGAGACCTCCCCCTCAGGATCAGCCTGGTTATGGTTTTGTGATCACTGTTCTAGAACCCGAGGAGGAAGGCGTTCCTGATTTCCCTAGCTCTCTCACCACTTGTCACAGAAGCCTAACATACTATAGATTTCACATTCATGGGGACCAATGCCCTGAGAGTCAGACCAAGATCGTTCAAGATCACACACTTCCCCTTGGTCCCTAATAATCTTTCTGCAGCACTAATCCTTGTTCTGTATTGTACATATCTCATTATCATATTGAAATGATAAAGCATGAAAAGTATAAACCTTAGGAAGCTTTCCTCTTCCCTGAGGTAGATAATAAACTCTTTGTGAGCAGGGACGGCCTTTATTCCTTCACTCTCTGGTCCTTATTTAATTTATAGCCTCTGTTCAGTGCCTACTTCAGATGCTCCTGGCCGACGTTTGAAGTTAAAACAGAGAGTGCACAGCCCTGAACCACTCTGAGAAATGTGTGGATGAGCCTAACAAGAATCCCAAAGACAATGTAGAGTCCTGCCCCTCATCTGTTTGGACTAAAAAGTAGTCATCTGCCTCTAAGTGAAAGCCAGATGCCTGTAGAGGTGAAATAGGAAGCTTTCAAAAGGATGAGGTCAGTTCTCCTGAAAAGAAATGTTAGTGGATGAAGACAGAAAACAAATAATTTCACTCAACATGAGAAAAGCAATCTAGTTCTCAGCTCCAGGGGCCAGAGGCCTCTGAGCTGTAAAATCTGAAGGCTGTGTAGGTTCTAGAAGGTGGTCAGTGGGGAAATTTCTATTGTACAGTGAGCGCGTGCCCCCAAGATGGCCAAAGGGGAGTGTCAGAGCCTCATATCTTGGCCCTTTTTGGGGAAGGCCACTCTGGGCAGATATTTTGCTGATCATAATCACTTTTATATGTAACTGGACCTTAATTCGTTTGGTAGTTTGAGCTACGGAAGGGCGGCACAGATTAGAGAGCTAGGTCTGTAACTGACGAAATCTACGCCTGGCATGCATTTGTGGGGAAATAAAAATAAAATGAGGCTCATCTGAAAAATGCCTGGACTGGAATCAGCCGTCTCCTGACTGGTCACGCATGGAACTTGTCGGAGATGACCAGGACAGAAAAGTGAGACCTGGGCACAGATCGGGCCGCGCTGCCCGCCAGGCTCCTGGAAGCCTGTCATAATTTATAATGGATTATCTTAGGAAATAGATGAGGACAGCTTGTGTTCAGGAGCCAGGAAGGACTAGTTTGGTTTAAAAGAAAAAAAAAAGCCCTGAAAACATGTATCAGAAATGCATGACCCCCTGTTTACTCCACAAGATATTTAATGCCTTGACTTGGCTTGAAATCATTTGTCAAATCCTGTGCTACGAACGTGACTTTTTTTGAAAGGAGCGAATGCAGCCAGGCCAGGTAGGTGGCGCCTCTTCGTAGCACTGGTTTGAGGTTCCTGCTGCACTCTTTGCCGAAAGGTAGCTCTCCTAATGTATTGGAGTTTTCCACTTTATGCTTTGAGTTTCTAAATCTGGGGCTTACACACACACACACACACACACACACACACACACACACACCCCAAAAGTATATTCCCTCTGTGACTTCTCTTTTCTTCCAACACTGCCCTTAATGTCCTTAACCACTTTGGTTGCATAGAGAAGAGAAAGGGCAAGAGCATTGCTGACTTTTCTCTGGGCCATGTGACAGGGCATTGCATAAATTCTGTTTACTTTCACGAAGACCCTTGAAGGTAGTATCATTCTACTGATTTTATTTATGAGGCCACTGAGACATGGAGAGACTACATGACCGCAGAGATCTACCATCCAGTAAGTGGTCTCGCTGGGCTTTGCACCCAGAACGGAACGCAGGGTTCTGGGCCTGGGCCTGTGTACCCCGTCAAGGGGAAGTCAGAATGCTGCTGTAACCGAGTAGGATCTGCAATGCCGGAAATTCAATGCGGCAGCCAGCTCCATCTCAATCTTTAGCTCCTAACCTAGTCCTCAAAGGCTTTTTTTCTGGAACAATTATGAAAAAAATGCACCTTAAACCTGCAAAAGTAATGGCAATTAAGCAGCTTGTGCTCCATTGTCAGCCTCAGTAGAAAGTCTACTAGGATGTTTCGTAAGGCTGACAGAGACACACGATGGACGTCAGGCTCGTGCACAGAGCTTCCTCGAAAGCTTGGTCGTTAACAGCTGCATCGATCTGATAACCGTGATAACCGTCATCTTTAGTGCACTGGAACAGAGGTGCACCCTCTGGAGCCTATCTGCATTTCAGCCACTCTGGGCATGAACGCAGCCGCTAGTTCTCCGGGCAGAGGAACTGCACTCCTGCCTCTGAAGAATGAAAGACCAAGAGGCCGTTTTGTCCAAAATGTATCTAATCGTGTAGTGCACGAGAGATGAGGTACAAATTTGCACACCTAGATTTTGGGGGAGGCTTCTGACATGAAAGGAGGGACTGACAAGAAGCCTGAAAGCAAAGTGTAGTCTCAGCTTCCCTGTATGACGCATCTATGTCAGCCAGCAATGGAGTGAGTGTGTGTATGTGTGTGTGTGTGTGTGTGTGTGTGTGTGTGTGTGCGCGCGTGCCTGTGAGTGAGAGAGAGACAGGGGCGGGGGTGTAGGGGGGAGGCTGCTCACTGGGTAAAAGTTCCATGTGCTCCTCCACAATATCTTGTGCTGTTTATGGAATAAAGGAAATAGGAGGTCATCTACTGTTGAGAGATTTTAGAAATGTGTCCCTAACTTTACTCCTGCTTAGCAGAGGCATGAACTCTGAAACTGGGTACAAAAAAACCAACACTGCATAGACACCTACCATGTGCCAGGCCCCATGTAAGGCTCATCCTCCAATCTTCTTAATCCTCATTAATATCTCCTCTGAAATATTAGTCTCTTTTTAAAGGTGAAGAAATTGAAACTAAGACAGGTTAGGTTACTTGCCAAACATTACATAACCAGTAGGCAGCCTAGGATTCAAGTCTATGTGTGTCAGACTCCTAAGTTGAACTTTGTTCCCTGTTAAAATATGACTGTCTCTGGGAAAGGTGGCATCCTGGAGGACCCTGTCAGTCATTTACACTGTAGTCTAATGAATCCATCCTACCCTTTCCTGAAAGTTTTGCTTAAAAGGCCTAATGATCCTAGATCCCACAAAGGGGAAGAGTCCAGAAGAGAGGATGGTGGTGACAAAGATGTGTATCAATCACTTTCCAGGTTTGCTCAACCCTAAATTCCCTGGCAGCCTTAACAAGCAGGTGAAAGGGGGAAGGGAAGATGTAACAAACAATGTCTTCCTTTGATTCTCATTTCTGACAAGATAGTGAAGAATGGAAATGCTGTTAAGTTTCCAAGAGCAATGACATTGAGAAGGGAGACAGGGCTTTATTGTTGCATGTAGCACAACTCAAGGTAGAAAAGCAGCTGACCCCACCTGGGGCCACAGCCTGGCTCTAGGCCTGAGGGGCCTCTAGGCTGAGGAGGTCTAGGAATTCTTCCTCCTAGTCCCTTTCCTCAAACCAGCCTGCTCAGCACCACACTCTTGGTCCCTGGGATGTAGTGCTGTGAGTGACCACAGAGCTCTGGGACTGGCTTTCTCATGTCCAAGCTGTATGGTCTCTAGCATGTGACTTCCTCTCCTATTTCTTCATTTTACAAATGAAGAAAATCATAAAGCCCACTTCACAGAGTCATTGTGGGGATGATGGGCATGGCACTTAGCAAATGGTAGCTAAGGCTTCACACGATCCCAGTCAGGTTACATGGGGGCTGGGGATGGAAAAGCCATGGGGCCAAGTTGACTTGAGCCACTGATGTCACTGTAGTTGCTACTCAGTGTGAACAGAGGGGCAGTGGGAAGGACCGTCAGCTCCAATATAAAACCAGCTTCTTTCCTTAATGCCACAGTGTCTGAAACTTCACATTCAGGATACGTTCCTTTGGCAACTGCCCCAAGCATCTTTTTGCTAATTCCTCTGATGGCTAATCCATGAAATCTACCAATCAATTAGATGAGATCAGGCGTGTTGAGGGTGGTATGACCGTATACATCTATCAATCAATTAAAGCCACCAATGCCAGCTACATGTAGGAATTGTCTGGGCATAATAAATGCTGATGCCTGGGCCCCACCCCAGACCCTCAAAATCAGAATCTCTGGGAGGGGTTCAGGCACTAAATGAAAATACTTGCCAGGTATTTCTAAGTTGCCAAATGTGTAGCCAAGGTTGAGAACTCCCGCGTTGAACTATTTCCCTCCAGAAGAATGTAAGCACGAGAAGACCAAGGAATACGGACAGCACAGTGTCCGCAAAGCTTACATATGCACTTGGCACAAAACCAGTTAACTTACAAGTTCATTGTTGCTGTTGTTGCTAAATAAAAATAAAGTCATTGGTGGCTCTAAATGGACTGCAGTGAGACCCAGAATCACAGTGAGGGACAAAGGGGTATAAAAGTCACAGAGAGGAGAAATAGGCTCTGGGTTATTACATAAAAGCAAGTCATACTTCTAAGGAAATTCAGCTACTTGTTACTCTAATGATATTTCTAAAAGTAAGATAGACCCCCTTGGAAGGAGGTGCAGATACCACATGAGGACTGGGGGTGGGGCAGGGGGGAGAAATGCTTTCTCAAGTTTCTAGAAGTAACAGAACATAAAGAGATAATTTTTCAGTTAAATATTTCCAAAAGTCCCATTGGCAGTTAGAAGAAACAGAAAACAACGTGCTCTGGAGAATCAAAGGGTGCTGGTTTCAAATCTCACACCTCCCACTTCTCAACAGCATAACCTCATGGAAGGAGGCTGAGGTTTTTTTCTATTTTTTAAAAGTCTCTCTGATCCTCAGTTGCTATATGTATAAAAGCATGAGTAATATTACAGATCTCCCAGGGATGATAAAGGATGCGAGGTGAACTTGCCGGCACATAGTGGGTGACTGACTGATGCATGTAAATCCCCCCCGCTGCTCTCTCCATTCCATCCTAGCAAACCAGGTGACTCATGACTCTAGAGAGAACACCTTTTTAAAAATTAATTAGTTAATTTATTAATATAATTTATTGTCAAACTGGCTTCCATACAACACCAAGTACTCACCCCAACAAGTGCCTTCCTCAATACCCTTCACCCACTTTCCCCCTCTCCCCTACTCGCCATCAACCCTCAGTTTGTTCTCTGTATTTAAGAGTTTCTCATGGTTTGCCTCCCTCCTCTGTAAAATGAGAAATCAGCTAGTTATTGCTACATGTCTGAATGTTAGTTGTTATGAGAATGTTTGGGAAAGGTGAGGTGAATACATGAATCCTCAAAAATGCAAGAAAGAATTATACAAGAAAACTCCAGGTCCACAAAAAATCAGCCCCATAAAATTGGTGGACAAACTGTGAAATAACCATGTGGTAGTTATGGTTACTTGAGAAAACATGAGGGGGGGTGTCTTTCTTTTTCTAGGGCCTGGAATAATGTAATCAAGATTGGAATTATCTCCTTTTTTATAGGAGAACTGACTCAACTGTAAAACTATTTTAATGGAAAACTGTAATCACTTACCTAATATCCTCATAGTAAACCTTCTATTCAAGGTTTTCAATCAGTCTTTGGTTATTTTGGATACTTGCTATTTTGCTAGAATTCTATATCAAATTATCTATGTGCTTTTTAGCTATGCCTATTTGCATTATTATAGTTTTTTATGGTTGCTTTGTGGATTAAGATGCATATTATTAATATTCTGCAGTCTCTTTGGAGTTAATATGCATGTACATTGCAATTGTATGGGTCAATTCCCCCTACCCTGTACTGTATGCAATAGTTGTCATAGGCAATTCATCTGATATAGGTTATACACCCACAAAATAATGTTAAAATGTTATAATTTTTACCTTAACCAGACATGAGTCTTTTAAAGAATCTAGCAGAAAAAATCTTTTATATTTTCCTAGATATTTACCATTTCTAATCTCCCTCATTCATTCCTGGAGATCCACATTTCCTCTGTATCTTTCCCCATCAGTTTTAAGAACTTCTTTTAGTTCATTCCTCTAGGGCAGACCTGCTGATGACCCATTTTTTTGGTCTGAAAAAAACCCCCATTATTTTCAGAGGATATTTTCACTAAATATAGATTTCTGTCTTGCTGGGCTTTTGTTGGTTTGTTTTGTTTTTCTTCCAAAACTCTAAGATGTCTAGTTGTCTTCTTTTTTTTTTTTTTTTTGAAGAAAGTTATTTTTGTTTATTTATTTATTTTGAGAGAGAGAGAGTCAGAGAGAGAGCAGGGGAGGGGTAGAGAGAGCAAGAGACAGAATCCCAAGCAAGTTCCATGCTGTCAGTGAGGAGTCCAACATGGGGCTTAAACTCATGAAGAAACTCATGAGATCATGACTTGGCCTGAAATCAGAGTTGGATGCTTGGGACGCCTGGGTGTCTCAGTTGGTTGAGCGTCTGACTTTGGCTCAGGTCATGATCTCACAGTCCATGAGTTTAGGCACTGCGTCGGGCTCTGTGCCAACAGCTCAGAGCCTGGAGCCTGCTTTGGATTTTGTGTCTCCTTCTCTCTCTGCCCTTTCCCCACTCGCACTCCAGCTTTTTTTATCTCAAAAATAAATAAACATTAAAATATTAAGAATAAAAAAAGAGTTGAATGCTTAACCAACTGAGCCACCAGGCACTGTGATGTCTAGCTGTCTTCTTAGCTCCCATAGTTTCTGATGAGGCAAGAAATCATTTGAAATACTATTCCCCTCTATGTTATGTGTCATTTTCCTCTGGCTATTTTCTTTCTTTCTTTTTTAATGTTTATTTATTTTTAAGAGAGAGACAGACAGCACGAGCAGGGGAAGAGCAGAGAGAGAGGGAGACACAAAATCCAAAGCAGGCTTCAGGCTCTGCGTTGTTAACAAAGAGCTTGATGCAGGGGCTCGAACTTACGAACCATGAGATCACAACCTGAGCCAAAGTTGGGTACTTAACTGACTGAGCTACCCAGGCACCCCTCCTCTGACTATTTTCAAGATTTTATCTTTAGTTTTCAGAAGTTTGATATGATTATGCATGATTTTCTTTGTATTTATTTTACTTGGAGTTAGTTGAGTTTTTTGAATTTGTAGGTTCTTTAATTTTTTTAATGTTTATTTTTGAGAGAAGACAGAGTGACAGTTAGGGAGGAGCAGAGAGAGAAGGAGACACAGAATCTGAAGCAGGCTCCAAGCTCCAAACTGTCAGCATAGAATCTAATGTGGGGCTTGAACTCATGAACAGTAAGATAATGACCTGAGCCGAAGTGGGACGCTTAACTTACTGAGCCATTCAGGCGCCCCTGTATGTTCTTTACTTTTGTCAAACTTGGGAAATCTTTAGTCATTGTTGATTCAAACAATTTGTTTCATCCCCATTTTTTCCCTTTTAGGAGAGACGCTTCTTCCTGAGATTCCAGTTGTACATTATTAAACCTTTTGTCCCGTAAATTCTGAGGCTCTGCTCATTTTCTTTTTGGGATTTTTTTCTTCATTCTTCAGATTCTATCCACCAAAGTTCATTGGTTCCTTCCTCTGTCATCTCCATTCTGCTTTGAATCTCATCCATTTTTAAAATTTCAGATTTTATCGTTTTTTTAATCTTTTTTTAATGACTTCCATTTCTCTGCTAAGATGTCCCATCTTTTCATTAATTTTGAACATATTTTCCTTTGTATCATTGATGATATTTAAATAATGGTTTTAAATCTTTGTTAGTTCCAAAATCTGAGCCACGTTAGAATTCATCTTTCTCTTGGAAAATGGGTACATCTTCCTATTTCTTTATATGTCAAGTAACTTTGTTTCTTGAACATGGTGATGTTAAGGTATAGATGCTGTGCGTTCAACCTTATTGTAGCAGCAACTAATTTAGTTGGATTCAAACCGCAAATGATCTCTTGGGTGGCATCTCAAATCTCAGTTCCATTCTTTTAGCCTGAGAGGGATCTCTCAGAATCTGCTTCTTTGTAATAGTTCAGAGATTTGAGCAGAGTTTACACACAACTTGGTTCTTTCTGCTTCAAAGAATCTCCTTACTTCCTTGTGGCTATAGTAGATTCCTCTGGCACTACAAGCCAATAACATTGGGACCTTTTATCAGAATTTTTGCCACCTTGTATGTTACAAATTAAAACCCGCCCTCCGAGAAAAAGAGGAGGGAACTCACCCCATGCTATTTACTTTTTCTAAAGGTCAATCCAAAATCTGCCTCCAGAATCTACCTTCCCAGTGCCTTCAAGTAATTGTATTCTTATGTTTTTCTACACTATATGCTTAGTCTGGTAAAAGTTTACTTGTGCATACTGTAAACAGAAGCAACCCAGAGTTTTCAGCTTTGTGGCCACAGGGGCGGTGTCTCATAATTACTTTAATTTCATGGAAATCTGTATTATGTCTCCCTCTTCATTCCTAATGTTTTGCACTTTTTATTCCATCAGGCTTGCAAAACTTTTTTGTTTGTTTTCCTTCTTATATTTTGTAAATAGTTTTGAAGAACTACTTTTGGAATTTATCCTCTTTTCTAATTTTTCCCTTCATTTCAGTTGATCTTATATGTTTGTAATTCTGAGAGAAAAGTATAAGAAATAGTTGTGTGCTATCATTTGAATTTGAACAAGGAGACTTAATAGGTAACTTTTTTCATCTTACTCAATTACAACCATCCAGGTAGAGGAATGCTTAGGAATATAGAGAGAAGGTAGGGGAAGAACCCTCCAAACTTCTCCCAATGTCTCATTGGTCTTGGATATTTTTTTTTTTGATGTTAGAACAATTTTCCTGTTTTCTTTTTTGTTTTTGTTTTTAGGTCTGTATACATATTGTTCTAAAAGGCCTACTGAAAGGCCTTTATTGAAGCATTGATAATGCAGCCTGACTCTGACATCGAAGGGGAATGAAGAAATAAATATTATAATAAGGACTGAAAGAATGGAACTGTTTCTTCAAGATAATGTATGTAAATGTGTGTGCAATGTATGTAAAGCATGTCCAAATGGAATCATGTCTAAGGAACTGACAGAGGAATTACACACGTAGCTAAGACTTCTCCCTGTGTTAGAGCTTTCCTCCAAGCTGATAAAAGGTTGTGTTTTCTGACCACTTGAAAAACCTGGATATTGTTAAGTGGTAGCAGTGAAATCTAAACGGGAAGCTTAGCCATAAGCATTGGCTTTGGTCAATTGCTGTGTACTCCCAACTCAGTAAACCTGGAGAGGACAATACAGCAAAAGGAATAAGAAATACTTGAACAGACTTAGTCTGCCAAATGTTTGTTACTGATTACAACAAACATTTGGGCCGCCTACCTGTTTTGAGGAAGATATGCTCCCTCAGCTCCAGCCAAACTGACTTATTCATTGTTTCTGGGACATGACCTGTGGGTTCCTGGCACACCATGAGCAAAGCACAGAAAGGCTGTGAAATCATACCTCTAGGCTCTAAGTAAAGCAGTTTCTCTGGAGGGCACAAGAAAGTCTACTCCTCCAAGCAAATGATGGGTGAATGTACAAACTTTAGTTATTTGTGTATGTGTTTTGCCTCTATGGTTTGAAGCTCTTTAAAAGTAAGGTTTGTGCTTTCTTCAATTTTCATTGGCCATAGCACTTAGCATAAAGCCGGCCACATAGTAAGTTTTTGATAAATATTTCTTGATTCCAACCCATCTAACTTTTTAAAAAAATTTTAATGCTTATTTATTTTTGAGAGAGAGACAGAAACAGAGCATGAGTGGGGAAAGAGCAGTGAGAGAGGGAAACACAGAATCCAAAGCAGACTCCAGGCTCTAAGCTGTCAGCACAGACCCAAATGCAGGGCTCAAACTCACAAGCAGCAAGATCATGACGTGAGCTGAAGTCAGACGCTTAACCAACTGAGCCACCCAAGCATTCCAACTTTTTGTTTTTCATATTTATTTCCATCTTCCAATTTGATACCACTATCACTCCCAGAGACAAAACAATCCTGTCTTTCAGCTGCAACCTTTGGGAAAAAAACAGCTTGAGATGGTGGCCAGACTGGCTTCTCTAAGATCAAAGACTAAAATATGGACACTGACATTTGGAAACCCACTGTGGTAGGCTGAATAATGGTCCCCCCAAAGATGTTCACATCCTAATTCCCAGAACCTGTGATTACATTGCCTTACATTTGCAGATGTAATTAGGTTAAGGATGCTGAGATGGGGAGATTATCCTGGATTGTTTGGGGTAGGTCCAATGTAATCACAAGGGTCCCTTAATCATGAAAGAAGGAGAGAGAATAGTTAGTATCACAGTGATGTGATGTGCGAGAAACTCAACCAGCCATTGCTGACTTTAAAGATGGAAGGAGTCATGAGCCAAGATACACAGGCATCCTCTAGAAGCGGGGAAAGACACGGAAACAGATTCTTCCCTGGAGCCTCTAGAAGGAATACAGCCTGCTGACATCTTTATTTAATCCTACTGAAATCCATTTTAGACTTCTGACCTCCAGAAACATAAGGTAATACATCTGTGTTGTTTTTAGCCACTTAAGCTTTTGGTAATAGGAAATTAATATACCACCATCTGGATGATGATTTTTTTCTTTGAAAACTTTTTTGATTGCACTGACCTAATAACTCAATAATTGAGAAGAATGTTTCATAAGCCAAAGGACCTTCTGAGTATGCCACTTAGTTTTCTGAATTACATTAATTTCCTCTTTGTCTATATATTAGTAACTAATAATCTACAGATATAAAATCACCAGTAGAGGCCATATCTGACACAGGGTGTAGCAACATAAAAGTGTTCAAGTTAGAGGTTTCACAACTTAGTTTTCTCTATTTGTTTTGTTCTTTAAATTGCTAATTGAGCATTTTGTACAATGGTGATATTCAAAAAAATTAATTAACTAGTATAACCTGGGCCACCACCAATAACAGAATAGATGCTGGCCAAGATGTTCTGCCAGTGCACACCTGATGAAAATAGGCCCTGATATCAAATGTCCTATAAATTACAGGTACCTCCTTTTACATATGTATATGGATAAGGTCTAAAGAATTCATCTTTGCTGCTTTGTAATACCTCCCATTTCCCAATCCTCAGTTAGAATCCATCATATGTAGCATGGTCTTGCATAGATCTCGGTGAGAACTTCTATCCAAATACAGTTAAAATAGCTAGGGAAGTGAATTCCAGAACTCTGGACCTGCCACCAAGAATCTTTGAAGTACAAAATAAAGATCTAAGTATTTTTGGCAGAATTGCACATGTAATTATAGCTGCCATGATGGAAAACTACCTAGCAGAATAAAAACCCCAAGGAAACTAGGTCTAACCTGCCATATCAAGGGTCCATAAATCAAATAAATAAGAATCTGCTGAGTTGTTTGAAAAATAAAGAATGGAGGGGATATTTGGTCATTGGCTGGTGTCAATTCAGGGACTAGCTAGAACTCTAGACCGTGGTAGGGAGCCCATTCCCTGTGGATAAGAACACCTATCAGTGCTTGGGAGAAATCTCTACTCTGTGCCAAATGCTGAGTTTGGTCAAAGTTTCTGTTGGACCTCACCCCAAGCCCTGCTCCCACTCTGAACTACTGCAGCATCCTGGTGTTCTTGTGTTGCCTCTTGGATGTCAAAGACATTTCAGTGGGGTGACTTATCAGAACCTGAACTTCTCTAACTATGACGTGTGTCCTGAAATGCTTGTTTCACCTTTTCTCTCCTAGATCATTGCAATTATCAAAATGTAGAATTACTTCGAGATTAGCTAGGTCTTTCAGGTAATTAATGAACAAATAGCTGCCTTTACCACTGCCACAGTTGATTATCATCCCCCCATTCAAGATTCATCAATCAAAACCATAACAATTTCACTAATAAAAGCTCTAATCAAGAGCACTTCCTGAAAAGACATGGAGAAAAAAATGCATATTACTAAGTAAAAGAAACAAGTCTAAAAAGCTTTTCTGCATATTGTGTGATTCCAGCCATATTATATTCTGAAAAGGCAAAACTACAGAGTCAGTAAAAAGATCAGTGGTTTCCAGGGCTTAGAGGAGAAGAATGATTAGGTGGAGCATAGGGTATCTTTTGGGCAGTGAAACAATTCAGGATGATACTGTAATGGTGGACAGAAGTCCACATACATTTGTCAAAACCCAGACAATGTACAACATCAAGAGTTAATTCTAATGCAAACTATCTATGGATTTCAGGTGATAATGGTGTGTCATTGTAGGTTGTAACAAATCACTACTCCAATGTGGGATACTAATAGTGAGGGAGGCTGTACACGCTTGGGTGTGAGGACCTATGGGAACTTACTATACTTTATGCTCAGTTTTGCTGTGAACCTAAACTTCTCTAAATAATAAATTCTATTTAAAAAGTCATCTCCTTCCAGTATCTCTAGTGGGTCCTCTCTATATTTGTCACAAACACCAAGCTCCTTGGTCTAGCACCAAATGCCAACCTTAGGCTCCCAACATCTTTCCTCCAGAAAAAAAGGCTTTGTTTTTCCTACGTCCTCCCTGTGCTTCTCATCTCCCCACGAAACCCTTATGTCTCAATTGTTCTTTCCTCTGTTTCCATCTTAGAGTCCTTCAAGGTCCATTCAAAGATCACCTTCACCACCAATTCTCCCTTCCTCATCTACACATTCAGAACTTACATTTTCTAACAAACTCCAATAGCTGGCATCTCTATGGCATCACTTTCTACCTCATTTTTTGGTGCACATAGCTCACTCAAACTAACAGATTGTCAGTATGAAGGACTATTTGTGATGCATTTTTGCATCTCCCGTGGCACCTAACATAGTGTCTTAAGAAAGAGTTGCTAAGCAAAACTTTAAACACATAACTTATTTACTATGCTATACTACTCCAAAATTATATATGCATTTTATTAGCTTTCATTCTGGGTAAAAATTTTTTATTTTATTTATTTTGAGAGAGAGAGAGAGAGAGAGAATCCAAGCAGGCTCTGCATTGTCAGTGCAGAATGCAACGCGGGGCCTGAGTTCATGAACTGAGAGATCATGACCTGAGCCAAAACCAAGAATTGGACACTTAACCGACTGAGTCACCCAGGTGCCCCTTGGATAAAATAATTTAACTGAAAGGAATAAAGTTAAACTTTTCAAAAGATTCATTAGTGAGAAGGGAAGGTAAACATGTTCATCCATAAATCATACTTTAATAGCCCCATATCTATACTTATAACTATATAAAAAAGCCACACTATACTCCTCAAACATGTCTCTCCTCCTTCTAGTGGAAGAAAGGTCTGGATTCATAGAAGGCAGTTGGGGAACACATTCCTGGTTTCTTGGCCATCATCCATTCCTCCTTTTCCGTTCCTTTTATTCAGACTTTCACCCTTTCCTTGACTCAGAGAACAAATACTGATTAATCTTAACTAATTATTGTAATGTTATCTCCTTTGTTAGTGATTGGTTTTAAAGAAAAAAGCACGGCTCCAATCTTGGCCAATGTTACATAAGGACTTCTTGAGGGATTCTGAGATTTCTTTTCAGATAAAAACAGATGCATGAGAAACACAGCCTCTCTTCTGCTGGACATCCTATAGATGTCATAAAGAACCTACAAAAGTCTGAATTATCTATGCTGTAAAATGTTGACTACTGTAAAGTTGTCAATCTCATAAATTCAGGCTTCACTAATTTTATATTTTCAATAAGACAGGCACTTAACTGAATTTTACCTTTAAAAGAATTTTATAACACCAATTCACAGTTTAAATAACATTTTAGAAAGCATAAAGAGAGGTACTAGAGAAAACAATGAATAAATGTATGGATTGATTATATTATACTCTGGTCATTCATTCATTTAAGAGTTGATAAACCCCCATTAGTTGTGGTTACAAAGCCCCATCTTTGATGAATCAGGGAATCAGTATGGCCAAATTGTGTCAAAATGACCCTTTCTAAAACAAAGTATGCCTTCTCCTGGAATGGTGGATAAAGGCACTAATAATAGCATATCTTAATTTTATCAAGGCATTTGAAACACCTTCTACAATCACATTTCTTTCGATATAAATTTTTGTACAAAATATTCTATAATTCAGTCACCAATTAACAATAATGATTATTAGCACTGATGTCTAAGCAAGTCAAAATTCATGGTATACAAACCTACTTCCTAGTGATTTCACAATGTCCTGTTCTATGTGACAAATCTTGAGGTCATCAAAGAAAGCCCCTCTTTAAGTATAAAGTGTTATTGATTATTCCTTGCTTTGCAATAATTGGACAATGGGACACTGATTCACATTTTTTAAGGAATTACAAGGGGAGAAAGAAGATAAAAATTCAGCTGATCAGTATCAGAAAAAAAATCATTAGATTTGGTCCATGTGTCACAATAGATCTTTTTCTTTTCCCAGAAATGTTCTTGGTATTAATTTTGGACAGTTGAACGTTGGAAAGTCTGCACATCATTAGTGTCAGTGGATGCACAATAGAGTAATCATCACATGAGAAGGGCGTATTACAGATTGGCACCTCTTCTGAAAAAAAATCAAACAGAAGGAAAGAGAGTCAAGGTAGTGGGTTTATCTCTTGGATAGCCTTCCTGA
The DNA here is from genome assembly GCF_006229205.1 of Suricata suricatta. Lineage (NCBI taxonomy): Eukaryota > Metazoa > Chordata > Mammalia > Carnivora > Herpestidae > Suricata > Suricata suricatta. Next base: position 118,756,420 of record NC_043705.1, read on the forward strand.
TGGGCAACTAGTTGGTGTTAAAGGTTGGTCTCCATCAGCTGTCATTAGCTGGTCAGCAGCAATTTCTCTCAGTGCTGTTCCCATGACGCAAACAAACAGACACTACTTTTGTTCTACTTCACCCCCACGCCTGACAGGCACAAATGCCTTCTTGATAGATTGGCTCCTGGAACTGTGCGGCCCCCACAGCTGATTTCCTTTCTGGCAAGCTGCCTCCTGGTAAACACCGATGGGATGAGCAAGAGGATGTGTGGGTACAGAGCAGTGATACAGGGCTTTGACTATGATTATGCTTTTGGTCATCATCATTTCCAAATTGCATATTATGAACACAGATTGTATTGGGGATGTTGAGGATGGAGGGAAAGGCTTGTGTGTTTCTATTCAGGGAACAGTTATCAGAGTTTACCATCTCCAAACTTCTATTGCTTTAGAATTGGAGGAGGAAAGGACAGAGTAGAGTCTTCCTATGCCTAGAAAATAATTAGAGATTCACTCCTAGCTCAGCTGCATCTTTACCCCCTCCCTCTTGGCTTTGTTTTATGGTCCCTTCACCCAAATTGGAAGATAGGCGTGTTTCTTTATTTTAGGGCAATTCTCTCAGATGTAGGTTCTGAAGGTTTGTTTTATAAGGGGATAGAGGAAGATGAATGGTGGACAGGGAAGGGGAAAAGCCAAGTACAGCTGTGATTTTAGAGAAAGTTTCACAAAGGGTATTTGAGGTAAAAAAAAAAAAGTGTAAAAGAACTAAATACTATTAACTAGTCGATAGTAATAACATTCATCCATTTAAATTGCTTCTTTTCTCTCTAAAGGAAAATATGAATTGGTTAATTTTTCTCTAATTTGTTTTACAAGTTGCTTTTTCTTTTACTAAATAGATTTGTGTGTATTTTGAAGAAAATCCAGTTGTTCATTAAATTGCTATACAGTTTTATATGTTACACTTTCTCACTCTTTTGTTCTAACTCAGAAAATATAGAAATATATTTCTGTGGAATAAGGAGAAGAATATGCTCAGCTTATTTAATAAAGACTGGTGAAAAATTATGCAAAGCCTTTCCCTTCTTGGGCTGTCTGGGTGGCTCAGTCGGTTAAATGTCTGACTCTTGATTTTGGCTCAGGTTATGATCTCACGGTTTGTGAGATCGAGCTCCATGTCGGGTTCTGTGCTGACAATTCAGAGCCTGCTTGGGATTCATTCATTCATTCATTCTCTCTCACTCTCTCTCTCTCTCTCTCTCTCTCTCTCTCTCTCTCTCTCTTAAGATAAAGAGATAAACTTAGGGAAAAACCCTCACAATGTATTCTCCTTCTGGGTCAAAAAAGTATGATCCTTTGCAAATAACTGAATGTAAAAGAAGGCCAGTGAGTAATTGAAAATGCTTCTTAAGTCAGCTCTTACTCCAGAAATCAGAAAAAGAAGCAGATTTGAAGACATTCAGATCTGAAAATTTTGACACTATGAAAGAAAATCAAGTCAGGAAGTAAAGCTGCTATCAAAGAATGTAAACAGGGTCATTTGCAATTTATTCACACACAATTCTTCAGCTCTTCATCACTCACCTTCTCAACATCCAGTGAGCAGCTGGTATATACAAAATTTTGGACTGGGTGCTGAGCAAAACATTAGGATTCTTACTAAAAGTTTGAATCATTTGTGGACTTGGACTATTACTGAAATCATAGACCAGTAAAGCACATTATATCAAGAGAACATGCAATTGAACAAAGCCACTTTTTAAAGGCCCTCTTTTAATATCAGGTTGGCCAGCTCTTCCTATTTGCCCAACTGCTAACCTTTAGAAAGATTTTTCTTATTGCTGATAAGGCTAACTGGTGATCACCCTGTCTCCCCGCTATAGTGCATAAAGGGTGTCTTTGTTTTCCTCAGCATGAACTTAGAGGCAAACCCAGGGAACAGTGAAACACCCAGGATGGAAGTGAGGTGTCTTTGTGACAGTAAATTCTTTCTTTGGCCCCCATTATCGAGATCAACATGACTGAGTCACCGGTGGATGAAACCAATGATTGTTTTACTCTGCTTACCCAGAGTCACTCACTGAGTCAGTGAGTAAACTGGTATCAGAACCCAGCCTTGTCCTACCAAGGCTGAGCAGTTCTACTATATTTATCCAGGGTCTCATGATTCTTAGTGCTTTTGCTCTGCCCTCTAATTTGCACTGTGCCTGCTATAATATCTAAACGGGAAGTTGCCAGCTAAAATGGTCATTATCCGAGAAATCTATTTAAACATGTTTATAAGGTCAAATGAAGTGGGTGGTGGATAAGCTAGACAGAAAACAACACAAGCTTTGGCTCAGCATAGCCAGTGAGGCTAAAGCAAAAAGAGAGTAATGTTTAATGTCAAGCTAGAACATGGTAGGAAAAGGCAATCTAATCAAAATTATATCTAAATGTAGGAATGAGCAGTCAAAATGCTCAACCAACCAATTGATTTCTATTTATGAAGTGGAACAATGGTTCGACTTATTTTTAACTCAGTGGATTGAGTTTGAGGCAGCATGTCAATAGGGTTCCAAATCTAAACTTTGGAATTTTATAGCCATAGTGCATTCCAACAAGATGGAAGAGTTGGGATAATGAAGAAAAATGCCCAGAATCAACCAAAATGTGGTCTTTGAATGACTTAACAATAAGTCGTGAGTGCTATAGGATCACAGAGATATTAGGAAATTGGAAAAAAAATCTAATGTCTCTGAGAGCCCAAGCAGACTTCCTATACATTTGAGACTTTGAAGAATGAAGAATAGCTTTCAGACCCAGCCAGACCCACACCTCACAGTTTAGAGCCAACCACTGCATTACAAGAGCTCTCAGACTCTGCCCAATTATCTCTGAACATCAAAGAGAAAGAAGGAAAAGAGTATGTCCTCATTCTTGTTTTCTAAGAAATATGGGTAGGTATGAGTTGGGAGGCTTTGGGGAGCAAAGAGAAACGTAGCATCTAAAAATGTTTCCTACATGTTCTGCATGAATGTGGATGCTAGTTCATAAATATAGAAACTGAGCAATTTAATAAATTCAATGCAAATGGAAGATCCCATATGGTCCTACTGGAAAGTGTGACATACATGGGCATCAAGTAATTAAGTCATAGAGGAGAGTATTTTTTCACTGTGAATAAAAATAATTTAATTATTTGTCCACACAAAATGTACTTACAAATATTCTTTCTTCCTAGAGCTTGGTATGTTTTGGGCTAGAACTGCATAGCATTTGTCTCAGATTCCTTCTACTGCACCATAAGATTAAGCTCTTTCTGTCCCTTTCTTTCTGATTCTGACTCTCTCCTCATTTCTAATGATTCCAGAAGTGACTTATACAGGTCATTGCTAAAAGAAAGAAAAGGAAAGAGAGAGAAAGGGAGGAGAATATTGGAAAAGAATTTGAGGAAAAGTGGGGGTAAGTTGAAAGAAAGGAGAGCTTTCAGAATGATTAGAGAGTGAGCATGGGGAAGACAGATGAAAGTAGCTTTGATATGTTGAACTATGCTAATATATGGGGGGGTTTTTTGGTAATACAGTACAGGACTCTTAGTGTATTATCTCTTTTTCATGATTTTCTTTAATACCATTTTTCTTCTCTAGCTTCTCTAATTGTAAGAATACAGCATATAATACATATAACATACAAAACATGTGTGAATCAACTATTTATGTTGTTGGTAAGGCTTCCAGTCAGCAGTAGGCTATTAGCAGTTAAGTTTCAGGGGAGTCAAAAGTTACACATGGATTTTACTGTACAGAGTGGAGAGTGATAGGTAAGGGCTCCTAGCCCCCATGTTGTTCAAGGGTCAATTGTATGGTGTTAGATAAAATATATTGTTAAAATTAATTCCATATGTGTCTTTTAAATTTTTTAATGTGGCCACTAGAAAAATTAAAATTACATGTGTGGCTCATGTTATAGTTCCACTACACGGTGGTCTTCTCCGTCTTCAGGAGTAGTAGAATGGCATTCCACTCTCTCCATGTCTCCACCACAGCGACCCCCAAACTCTCAGCCCAAAATTTGAGTCCTGACATAATGATAAAGCTTGAAATAGCAGTGTCAATGCCTGAAGTTTCTTTCGGGAGGCAGATGATATCTCTAGCAGCTTCTAGTTCTTGGGAGGCCGATCCCTGGCCGACATTAGGGACCTTCAGAAAGAGCCATCCTCAGACCCACCCTGTGGCATTGCCTTTGCAGGCCTACTGTGCTCCTGACTTCCCCCTTCACTCCAACCCCAGGGGGCCCTGGCTTGGTCTTCCTAACAGCCCCCTTGTCACAGTGCACTTTCTCGCCCAGCTACCTTTCCAAGGATTTACTTTTGTTTCCCAAAAATAGGTACCTTCGGCATAATTTGGGATAAACCAAAAAAAGATAAAAACCTTTTATGACTCAGAACATAATACATCAAAGGAAACTTGGACCTGGCCTACAGTATGTTTAGGGTGCTACAGGAACTTTGGGGGATTAGGGAGCAAAGATTAGAATAACAAGGGGCACCTGGGTGGCTCAGTCAGTTAAGCTTCCTACTTCGGCTCAGGCTATGATCTCACAGTTCATGGGTTAGAGACCTCCACTGGGGTCTGTGCTGTCAGGGCAGAGCCCGTTTCAGATCCTCTGACCCCCACTCTCTCTGCCCCTCCCCCACTTGCACGCTCTCTCTACCTCTCAAAATAAATAAACTTAAAAAAATTAGAACAACAAAAGTCTCCAGGTGGAACGAAAATGGAGGGAGCAAGAGGAGGGAGGGAGAACTGGTAGAGCACGTGAAATCCAAACACATGTGGAAGAAGGTAGGCAACTGGCAATCATTTAGATTTATTTGCTGTGTATTATCTCTATAAAGTCATTATACACCAAAGACATCAGGGGACTGTCTTCGGTGGTGCTTCTATCACACATTTGTTTACCTGTTTTCTGAGCAATAGCTGAGCCCAACTTGATTTCACATGTGTATACAAACACCGGGGTGGAAATTCTACACGCCTACGGGAGATGCAGCACTAATCAGATGGCCCACCCAGGACGGCGAAGTAGCATCATGTCGTCCTGGATGAACTAACTACTCATTGAGCAAGACTCTTATCCTTTGTACCGGGCACTTTCCATTTATGACACTTCCTCTGCTGAAGCAAGAGAGGCTTTATATGAGAAAACCCGTGTCCTTGTCCCAAAGCACAGCCAACTCAACCAAGAGCTCAAAGGATCCAACAGTTTATGCTGTAGCTTAATACAACCATTTACCTTGCATAACAAATAATTCCATTATCTGATCTACATCTCAGCATATCTGATGGGAAAAAAATACACCTATTCACGGTCATTCCTAAAAGTTTGGGGGAGAAGAGTAATTTCCTTTCTCCTTCTCTCTCTTCTGTCACCTTTTATCATATCACTGGGATTTGGTTAAGTCTGGTGATTCTCAGGCAGACATTAGCAAAAAGAGCTATCTGAGCACTTTTCACTACTAACCCCAAGCTGGAAGATTTCTGTGACTTTAATAGCTGCCTGCTGGGTGGTCAGTGCCCCATTTTCTGGGCCAGTGACCTGAGAACTCATCCTTTATGTAAATTCCCAAAGGATGGCATTAGGTTTCCTTTGTTACTTAAATTTTGGGCCCTGATGTACAGAAACAATTCAGGATTTTGGTGTAGTGTGGCTGAGACTGTCTACCCATTATCGCGTTCTTACCAAAATCACCCTAATTTTGTTCCAGGAAACAATCTGACAAACTGCAAGACTATGTTTCTCATCCTCCCTTGTAATTAGGAGTGGTCTCTGAGATGCAAGTGGTATTTTTCAGGTGGGACTTCAAAGAAAACTCCTTAAAAGAGGCACAGGTACTTTTGTCCTTTCCGCCCCTCTCTCTTTATTCTTCTTCCTATCTAGACCCTAGAAGTGATGGCTGGAGCCTTAGCAGCCATCCTAGACCATGAAGTAACCCGAGGATGGAAGACAAGCACTAAGGATGATTAAGAAGAAGGATAAAAGGAACCTGGAACACTGATGATCCTATAAGCATCCATAACCATCTGGATTGCAGAGCTACTTATTTTACAAAAGAGAAAAATAACCCAGTATCTTAATCCACTGTCACTTGTGTTTTCTGTTGTAAGCTACCCAACCTAATTCTAACTAATACATGCAAAAAGAATTCTAGATTAACTTTCAAGAAATGAATTTCTGTAATTAATTTCTGTAATTAGCCATTCATCAGTTTAGTGATTTGCTAAATAATCCATTTGCTTAAAACTTGTTTCTTTTTTAAAAATGTTTATTACTTATTTTGAAGGAGAGAGAGCACACTCATGCATTGGTAAGGACCAGAGAGAGAGAGAAAGAGAGAAAGAATCCCGCCCCCCCCCCCCCGCCCACTGTGGGGCTCAATCTCATGAACCATAAGATCATGACCTGAGCCAAAATCAAGAGTCACACGTTTAACCAAGTGAGCCACCCAGGCACCCAAACTTGTTTCTAATAATTACTTTCAAAGTTTATGCCAATTTGTACTTTTCTGAAACCTTTTAAAGTACACTGTATTTTGAAGTAATCTTGGTTTTGGTAGTATTGGACATATAGTGAAATTAAAGGATTTTATAAACAACAAAGATCTTTCTCCAAGAATTGTTCAATTTTATGTCTATCTATGGCTTTTCACAGAAAAATAAAAGTTCAGGGTCCTGCGTGGGAATTGGGAATTTGTGACTAGGGAAACCTTTACATGTGTGTTCTCCTTGCATGAACACCCAGTAGCCCTGTATGTGCTTAAGAAAACATACACTCACATAGACAGAGACACCCCCACCCCCGTGCCAAATTCACATTCAGATTTATACAGACTTGGTTTGCCCATCTGACAAAAGAAAGTTTCCATGTAATCTATGACAAACAAGCTACATTTAAGGGAAAATCATCCCATTCAGATATGAAATATTCAGCTTTGGAAAGTGCTCAGAATTGTCTGAAATATGAAACACTCATGAAATCGATGCTCAATAGAATGCACTGATAAATACGTGCATTAAAGAGAAAAGACAGTGAATTGTGTTCAAAGGATGACTTCACCAGATTTGGTATGCCATTTATGTTTCTTCATAATAACCTTTCAGACATTTTCTTCCTGCTAATTTTAAGGTTCAACATTATGAGCTATCTAGTTTCCTCCTACAAAAGGCTAAGTCAATTGTTCTGTCATTTTTTTTCAGATTTGTAAAGTGGGAGTGCTAACAACCTCATAGGGGTGTAGCAAGGATGAGGTGAGAGAATATAGATGCTCAGAAACTACTGGCCTTATTGAATGGCCATAACAATGACTGATATTGGAGGACCGCATGCTCCTGAGCTCATCCATTTTCTTTTTTTTTGTTTGTTTGTGTGTTTATTTATTTGTTTTGAGAGAGAAAAAGTGAGGGAGGAGCAGAGAGAGAGAGGGAATCCCAAGCAAGCTTTGCACTGTCTGCACAGAGCCCAGCACAGGGCTCAAAATCACCTGTGAGATCGGGACCTGAGTCAAAGTCAAGAATCAGACGCGTAAGTGACCGAGCCACCCAGCTGCCTCTTTTCTAACTCTGTTTGCCCTCTAGAAGCTCTGAGCAACCCATCTCTGCTCCTGATCACTCTCTGCTGCTCCAGGTGTATCCTTATCCAGGCAAACAACTTCCTTCATCAACTTCCACCCTCAACAATTCCTACCGCCCCACCCCAGCTGCCTCTCCCACTCCTTCCACTGGCTTCGTTAGAGCCACTCTCTAGCATAGCACACATCGCACCATCTTGCTACTGCCCCCTTACCTGGTCTGTCTCCTCCCATTCACAGCTCCTGACAGTCCTGAGAGATACATTCTGGGACTGTCATACATGTCTAGATTTGTCATTAGATCTTTCTTTCTTTCTTTTAGACCTCCTAATTTTTAAAATTTTTATTTATTTATTTTTGAGAGAGATCCTGAACAGGAGAGGGATGGGGTGGGGGGTGGGTATAGAGGATAGGAAGCAGGCTCCGTGCTGATAGCAGCAAACTCCATGCAGGCTCGAACTCACAAACCATGAGACCAAGACCTGAGCTGAGTTGGATGCTTAACTGAGCCACCAGGGGCCCCAATGACCTAATATTTTTAAGTTCAATGTCCATCATTAATTTTATTCAGACAGCCTAAGGTCAAACCCCATCTCCACCATCTATAAGTGAAGACCTTGGGCAAATCATTTTCATTTCTCTGTTGCTTCAGTTTCCTCATTGGTTCCAAGGGAATCACAACAGTGTCCATCTCAAAGGGTTGTTACATGATTTAAATGAATTAATACACTTAAAAAGTCCTTAGAACAGTGTCCAGGACATAGAAAGCATTACTAAGACCTACCTCCAACAAATAATCATGAGTGCCAACCTCCCAAAAGGCACAGTGCCAGCCAGTGGGGGTGCAGCAGGGGAGAAAATACAGATCACCACTGCCCTCCCAGAGCCTGCACCCTAGCAGATTTCCTCAGCCCTCCCTCAGAGATGCAGTTTCAAACGTTTCATAGGAGTCCAGGAATTGCATTTTTAAAATGCTTATTTATTTATTTTGAGAGAGGAAGAGAGAGAGAGAAGAGTGTGAGAGAGAATGAGGCAGGAGACGGCGGAAAGAGATGGAGAGAGAGTACTCCAAGCAGACTCAGTGCTGTCAGCACAGAGCCTGGCACAAGGCTCAATCTCATGAACCTTGAGATCATGACCTGAGTCGAAATCAAGAGTCAGATGCCTAACCGACTGAGCCACCCAGGCTTCCCAGGAACTTGCATTTTTAAAGCAGGTGGTCGGTCACGGAACCAAACTTTGAGAAACACTGAACACAAATCCAGTCCAGCATTTAAATTTCTACCTCAGTTCAATCACAAATAGTTGTATATCCTGAGCCTTTGGGAAGAGCCAGATGTTGGAAGCCTGAGCGCCTCTAGGACAGAGTCTGGCACATAGTGGGGGGTGGGATTTCACGTCTATGAAAGGTTTGAACACAGGTCTGTGTGTGGAGGGATGAGGGGCAGGGAAGACAGGGAAGTGTCTCACGGTATTAATAGTCCCATGTTGTTCTTTAGGGAGTGAGCAAGGACCACAAAACGGTTAAGTTTTGAAACTGCCCACTGTGTTCTTTCCTATATTCCCCCCACCCCCCATACAAACTTGGAAACAGACACTTTTTAGTTTGTCTGTAGCATTAAGTAGACTGGCTGAAAATAGAAATAGATTCCAACAACTTCTAGATACATTCAGGGGATATACCCATAGTGAGGTGCTAATTTCTAGGGATGTGTAGGCCACTCCCCTCATCTTTACTCTGAAGAGAGAGTGGGGCAGGTTTGGTGGTCACTGCCCTGTTCCTCGAAAATCTTCATTTTGTTGGGAGAAGCGAGGCACCCCCTGCTATGGACAGAGTTGCAGCGTTCGAGGTGTGAACAGGAGCCTTGTGGGCGGGGCTTACGGGAGGACAAACCCAGCAGGCCCGCGTGGCTTACCTCTTTGCTCCTCCCAGGGCTTCCCACATACTTTGGCGTTGGTATCTTTAAGCCACTAACCACTTACCTCCAGACTTTTCGAAAGGTGGAGAAAGTAAATCCCGCAGTTTGTGGGAGCCACTGTTTTTAGGGGGTAGGGTCTGTTTCCTGTAGCTGAACACATCACCTGATACAGATATCAGGAAATTCACATCTTTGCTTTCCCGTTAAACATCTTTGCTGCCGTGACTGGTGATAAATACAGACCCGTGTATTTCCTTGAACTAAATGAGAATTTGAGTCTGCATGTTGGAAAAAAACAAAACAATAAACTGTCTTTGTGGTTTTCCTTCATGTCTCTAAAGTAGCTTATTACTCTCTCATTATTTTGACTATTATTTAAATTTTATTTAACAGAAATAATAATGCTAAAAAAGTCACACATTCTCTTCCATAAATTTAGGGATAAGAAAATCCCTCGAATGGCACACAACTTTAGGAAATACTAGCCCCTACACTTTTAAAATCACAGAATAGTAATTCTTTTATTGTCAATTTGAGGCTCAAAATAGGCAGCTACAGTTGAATATTTCAGGAAATATCTTGACAAACTAACTTTCAGAAAGTTTCTGGGCCAAAGTCTGTGTAACTAATGTGGTAATAACCAGAGGCCACACTTTATCCCATCAAATGGCTGGTTTCTCTCAGGCTGAAGGCCAGCCTAGGTTAATGAACCACACCTGTGTCCTTAAGGACCCCTGTAAATCAACTTCAAGTGGGGGTCACTCATTAACGTAAAAGTATCCAGTAGAGATCTACTAGTTCTCTCCTCCTGAGTAGTTAGGATGATGTTCACAATTTTTAGGTAATTCTGGAAACGATGCCATGCAGCTTAGACAACCATTACATTTATCTCCCCAAACACTGAATAGAATTTGATTCCAGGTCGAACTCTAAAATGAAGGAAGATAATGTTTACCTTACGTTCAGGTATCTAGAAAGCACCTCAGTTTTGGGAATGAATAAAATCTAAACTAAATCTTTCCCACGTATAAAATTCAAATGCTGGTTCTTCTTATAAAACACATCTTCAAAGGCCCAACATTCTTCCTCTCCTAATTGCTCTTATGAGACAATAAATTTCTTATAGGAAAATAATGCAACTATAACTGCATTGCATATGTAGGCCATGTGTTCTAGCAAATCCATAAAAAATGTTTCATTTATATTTTTGATAAAAGGTACAACAATCTTCTAAGAGCATTCATCATTAATTTTAAAAACATAGGATTAATACGCAACTTATCTCAGTACTGGAAGAAGGCTCAGTAAATATCTGTCAGAGAAAGGTATTACTTTGTTTCTCAACAACAAATATTTAGTGAGCCCCTACTGTGCTGGAATTTAAGTATCCTGTCTTCCCTGGCTTAAGTGGCATTTGTATGTAGTAATATGAATGATACTCATATGACATTTTAAAAATGTGTTATAGTTTAAGGTTTTCTAAAACAAAATACCCAAGATAAATTATATTCAGGATCCACAAGGGCATTTTATAATAACAGAGAAAAGTGTAGACTTACAAGGAATTAGACCAGAAACTGTAGAGCTTTCAGACCCTAAGTCTGTTTCTCCACCTCTCCAGGGTGATGTGGTCTCTCATTTCTGCCTTCACCTATGTATCTGCAGCATTCTATTTTCCCCACTGCAGCCTAGCTTTCGATGTTTCTGGCTGAGACCCAACTTTGTATCAGAGTCTTGCCAGTATCTTAGAATCCTAATTCTGGATTCTGGGAAAAGAAGATTTGATTGGTTCAACCAAGGTCCCCCACTCATCCAACCAGGTTTGACAATGAAGGAGAGTTTATACAGTAAAGATATGCCATAGGGTCTGTCCCTATGATGGTGAGGAGAGGTTCCCAGAGATTGGGAGCATGTGTTGGGCAGTCACCTCCAAATTTTTTCTCCAGCTGAACTGTATATAAAATATCTTCAGTTGTGGACTTTAGTATAAAAATAACCATCTAATTCTGAACCTCATTCAACTTTGCAGAAACCTACCAGAACAAATTTCTCTTTCTTAGCTGGAAGAAAAGTAGCAATTCATTCTTCCTTGGTCCTCTAAGAAAAACTGACTTCACTAGCATGACAGAGCATCTCACTTTTTTTTGGGTTAAAGAACGTATTAAGAGGTGTGCATTCCTGTGAAGTCTTGGCTTCACTTAAGTTTTTTCCATGTATTTTCCATGGGAGTTTCTTGGTGTTTGTTTGTTTGTTTCTTTCTTTCTTTCTTTCTTTTCTTTTTTCTTTACTTTTGAAAGAAAGAGAGAGCATGAGTGGGGTAAGGGCAGAGAGAGGGGGAGAGAGACAATCCCAAACAGGCATGTACCATGAGCGCAAAGCCCGACATGAGGCTTGAACTCATGAACTGTGAGATCATTACCTGAGTGGAAACCAAAAGTTGGCTGCTTAACTGACTGAGTCACCCCGATGCCCTTCTTATTGTGGCTCTATAGTTATTCAGCCTGAATTGTCTCCTAAAATATACCACCCCACTTAGTTATGGTACAGTTGACACCATTTACATGATTGCACTGGCTTGGAAATCTATCATCGCTATCATAACATTACACAGTTCTCAAAAGCATTTTCACAATTCAAATTAAAACCAAGAGCATATAGGGTGCCTGGGGGGCTCAGTTGCTTAAAGGTCTGACTTGATTTCAGCTCAGGACATGATCTCCTGGTTCATGAGATCCAGCCCCACATTGGGCTCTGCGCTGACAGTGTGGAGTCTGCTTGGGATTCTCTGTGTCTCTCTCTGTTCCTCCCCTGCTCATTCTCTATCTCTCTCAAAATAAATAAATAAACTTAAAAAAACCCCAAGAGCATATAAATTGCCCCATATTCCCATATCCAGATCTACAGGTTACATCTATTTCAAATTCTCCAATACCTTTTTCTGGAACCAACTCTTTGCCTTATCTCAAACCTCTTCCTCTGGTTGCTCCAAGATAACCCTGGTGACATGGTGGCACAGTTTCACTCCAAGCCTCTTCCTCTATAGATCACATCAAAACTTTTCTCTCATTGCTCTAACTTCTACAAACTCATTTCAGTGAAAACTTATAAAGCAGATGAATATCAGACGTGGAAACAGTTTATTAAAAACAGCTTCCCTCCCAGACATGAGAAACTGATGGAGCTCTTGTATTCTCATCAGATGAGGGCAATAGACTACCACTCTAGTGTTGGGACCTCACCTAGGGTCTCAGACTTTCTCAGTAGAGATAAAAAACCTTCTCAGAATAAAACTGAGTTTGCCTGTGTTTATTAGAATACTATTTTATTTAGCTCTCCTAATGCTCTTTTTCAAAACACACCACATAGATGATATCCCTCTATCCTTACAATTCTATATAATTCTAAGTAATAATGAAGGGAAAATAACATATATTCCATTTTATTTTATTTTTAAGTGCTTATTTATTTTTGAGAGATAGACAGAAACAGAGACAGAGAGAAAGGGAGACACAGAATCCAAAGCAAGCTCCAGGCTCCGTGCTGTCAGCACAGAGCCCTACATGAGACCCGAACTCATGAACCATGAGATTGTGACCTGAACCAAAGTTGGAGGCTTAACCAACTGAGCCATCAAGGCACCCCTATACATCCCATTTTAAAGATGAATCAACCAACATCTGAAATAACTAGCTTTGTGGTGCAGTCACAACCTTCCGAAGGAGCTATGCCTTGATCTGTAGAATGAAAGGGTGAACTGAGGGTTCCCTAAAGTCCTATCCAGCACTATTTGACTTTTAATTAGTATTTTCTCAACAGAATGCATGGTTTAGTGAGATGGCTGGAGTGCAGAATTCAGAATCATATCCAATTTCTTTGATGAGTAGAGAAATTCCATAAGATAAAACAACCAAAAAAAGAGGATGTTACAATTCCAGAGTTTGAAGTTGCCAAATTCAAGTTTCCATTTTTAAGGTTAGGACGATACTCAGAGTGACTTACGGAAGACAGTGTAAATAATTCGAAGGGTAAAGCTCACTTTTCATTGGCAGAATCTTAGCAACAAGTGGAATATTTGAAGCAGAACAAAAAAAAAAGTTTATCTTTGGAGCTATAAAATGGTCATGTTGAAAAATTCCATCCATTTTCCAGCCAAATAGCCCAAATAAAGTTACAAATGCAGGTGCACCTGGAGTAATTTTTCAAAATGGAAAGGTTTTTATACAAGTAACATAGTTTTCACAAAGATCCTCTTTGGATCATGGCTTATTGCCTGGGCCAGATTTAGCTAACGGGTCAGAGGCAAAACACTCTGAGCTCAGCACTGCTCTGAAGTGTGTGCTTGAGCTGCAGTGGATGTTACCCTCTGCGGTGCAAAGGTCCAGCCACTCAGGGACATTGAGCCTCTTGGTCCAGGAAGCCTATCACCAGATAACTTACTCTCCTAGACCAGCTGTGAACATGGCACTGCTCGGCAGAATGTTTAACCATCATTAAATAAAAACTCTTGCCCAAGCTACACAGCTCGACCTAGATCAGTAGTTCTAATTTAGAGGGTCTACCCTTGTGATTTTTTATTATGGACTTATGATTGAAATCCCTATTTATATTTTGTGTCCAGGTGTCTTCAAAAAAGGTTTATTGAGATATCATTTGCACATCATAAAATCCACCAATTTAAAGTGTAATGGTTTTGAGTATGTTCAGTGTTGTGTTCACCATAATCCAAGGCTAGAAGATTTTTGTCATCTCCAAAAGAAACTGCATACCCACAAACTGTCACTCTCCAGCCCCAAGCAATCACTGGTCCACTCTATGGATCTCTGTCTCAGTAGAGCTGCCTATTCAATACATGGTCTTATGTAATTGGCTTCTTTAAGGAGCACAGTGTTTTAAAGGTTCATCCATTTTATAGCATGTATCAATACTTCATTCCTTTTTATTGCACAATAATATTCCACAGTATATCACATTTTTTCTCTCCATTCATCATCTAACGTACATTTGGGTCATTTGGGTACAATAGCTCCACTTTGGAGCTATTATAAATAATGCTGCTATGAACATTCACATACAAGGCTTTGTGCAAAGGTATCTTTTTATTTATCTTGGGTAGATAACCTGAAGTGGAACTGTGCATTATATGATAACTCTACGATTAACATTTTGAGGACCTGCCAAGCTGTTTTTCCACGGCACCTTCGCCATTTTGTATTCCCACCAGCGACACAGAAGAGTTCTGATTTCTCCACATACTTGCCAACACCCATCATTGTGTTGTTGATGGTGTCTTCATACCAATGTCATGACTGCCCCAGTTGGTTCTTATTGTAGTTGTGGTAACTCTGGAAGATAACAGCCCATCTCTTTGATAGCATCTCTTTAGGGACTCCCAAAGTGCCTATCTCGTGTATCCCAGTCAGATCACCCCAAACATACCAGAAAAAAGATTCTCTGTCATTTTTGCATGATATGAGAACAACAAGTAAATTCATTGATATACTTAGGTTTTAACCATTTAATGCCTTCTTGGTCTCCCCTCTAAGGTCCCATGACTCAGAGATCCAAGCCCAGAGAAGAGACCAGATCATCTAGCCAAAAGAAAAGTTTCAGACTTCTCAAAACTCTCAGGTAACTCAGAAACTCACAATATAATCACTACTTATTATTTTTATATTTAATACTACTAAGTGATATTTAATTTTTAAAAAGAAAAAGCTTCTGCACAGTGAAGGAAACAATCAACAAAACTAAAAGGCAACCAATGGAATGGGAGAAGATATTTACAAATGATATTTCTGATAAAAGGTTAGATCCAAAATCTAGAAAGAACTCATCAAACTCAATACCTCAAAAAACAAATGATCCAGTGAAGAGATTGGCAAAAGACACGAACAGACACTTTTCTAAAGAAGACATCCAGATAGCTAACAGACATATGAAA
Organism: Suricata suricatta; assembly: GCF_006229205.1. Lineage (NCBI taxonomy): Eukaryota > Metazoa > Chordata > Mammalia > Carnivora > Herpestidae > Suricata > Suricata suricatta. The sequence goes on from NC_043705.1 coordinate 118,771,868, forward strand.
AGATGCCCAACATCACTCATCAGGAAAATACATATCAAAACCACAATGAGATACCACCTCACACCTGTCAGAATGGCTAAAATTAACAATTCAGGAAACAACAGATGTTGGCAAGGATGCAGAGAAAGGGGAACACTTTTGTGCTGCTGGTGGGAATGCAAACTGGTACAGCCACTCTGGAAAACAGTATGGAGGTTCCTCAAAAAATTAAAAATAGAGATACTCTACAGCCCAGCAATTGCAGTACTAGGTATTTAGGCAGGGCATATAAAAACGCTGATTCAAAGGAGTACAGGCACCCCAATGTTTATAGCAGCACTACCAACAATAGCCAAATTATGGAAAGAGCCCAAATGTTCATTGACTGACAAATGGATAAAGACAATTATGGTGTGTGTGTGTGTGTGTGTGTGTGTGTGTGTATAATAAAATATTATATGATATATAATATTTATATATTTCTTATAGATACAATATTATTATATATAACATATAATATTTATATGCATATATATAATAAAATATCACTCCATCATCAAAAAGATGAAATCTTGCCATTTGCAACAATATGGATGGAACTAGAATGTATTATGCTAAGTGAAATAAGTCAGTCAGAGAAAGATAAACATCATATGATTTCACTCATACGTAGAATTTAAGAAACAATAGATGAACACAGGGAAAGGGAAGGAAAACTAAGAGAGAGGGAGGCAAACCATAAGAGATTCTTAAATACAGAGAACTGAGGGCTGCTGGAGGGTGTCGGGTGGGGGGAAGGGCTAAACGAGTGATGGGTACTAAGGAGGGCACTTGTGAGGATGAGCAGTGGGTATTATATGTAAGGGACAAATCACTAAATTCTACTCCTGGGGGAAAAAGAAAGGATATAATCCAAAGGCCATGAAGCGTCATTTCCCAAAAGGAGATCTGTGAACTACCTGGGTAGAGATGTCCTGCTCCCGTACAAAGCTATCATATTGGAATCCCTCGAAATGGAATCAAGGAATATGCAGTTACAAGAAGAGAGGAGTCTGGTGTGCCTGAACAGTTTAATAGACTCTGCGATCAACCCTGGAGTGTGTGTCTGAGTCTGGCCATCTTCTGGAGAAGAGTGGAAGAGCTCAGGTCCATATGCCCCTGGAGTTGTTTGCATATATACCGCAGTAGGACAGTAGGGAGGCTGGATGGAGAAATGCAGCCTAGCAAGGAAAAAGCAATAATTCTGTAGGGCATAGACAGCCGCTTTCTTATTAAGGAGAATCTCAGAGGCACGGACCCTGAACTTATTTGAGTGGGCTGGGGTGTATACACTATACCAAATTTAAGGCTTGGGACTATTGTGTCCATCCCACTGAGCTGAGCCCCTTCCAAAGGATTTGAGTGCTAGTCCTCTGGGCGAGTGGAAAGGAAAGATCCATCAGGTGAGACATGGGTCCTGGGTGGAGGAGCCGAGAGGAGAGCTGAGATGCTGGAGAGAACAATTAGGGTGGTTCTGCCGACTCGGCTCTTCAGGAAGGGCAGTGCGGACAACCTCTGGCACAGTGGGTCCCAAGGGCCAGAATCTGTGTTTCGCAGGGATTTATCTCCCAGTTCCCAATAGAGAGAGGCTTTAGAGAGAGGCTTTCAAGAGTGGCAGCAGCAGAATTAGCCAGAGGCTTCTCATGCAGTGGGCCGTGGCTACTACTCCCAAGTGTCCTTCCCCACTGCTGTCAGGAGACAATGAGGTAGCTACTCCCTGTAAGGGGAAGCCTGGGAAGGGCTGTGGAACAAGGTCTCCTAAGCCTATGGCCGCCAGTGCCTGCAGCAGCAGCAGGGAGGAGAATGGCTATTCCTCACAAGGAGAAGGAACACCTTTCCCTGAGCCCCACCCAGCAGCTGCAGTCAAGGGCAGGTTCATGGTCCAAAAGGGTTGGTCCAAGGCAGGAGGAGCCAGTGAGGCGGCGCTGAGCTAAACTCCCATAGGGCACCCTGATGAAGCCTGCAGATCAAGTCCTCAAAGGGCTGGTGTGGAATCCTTAAGTGGACAGACTCAGAAGGCAGATGCCAGCTGAACTGAAACCAAAAATTGATCCCAGGTGGTAACTGTACACTGTTAAGGAGTGGGTGCCTTTATCCACAGGCAGGTGAGGGCACAGAGCGGGGGACATTCGGACAGGTTGGGAGCTTATGCTCTGTGCCTCCTGGGGCTGGTCCCTGGTAAAGGCTTGCTCTGAAGAGAGAAATCGGACTGATTTTTTTCTGGGGCCTGGCACATTTCACCCAAGCAGGGGGCATGAGCCTTTCTGGTTCTCTTTGGGAGGAGCTGGAAAAAGACACCTGTCGGTCAGGAAAGGAGTTCTCAAACTATTAGAATCTGGGGTTGTCAGTCCACAGAAGCCCAGGGGTGTGCTACTGACTGTTCACCTTTTGAATTCCTCACTGGGGTCTTAAGTGTAAACCTAGTGAGTTTATTATCTGAAAGATTCCCAAATAGTCTATGCTCACCACACACACACACACACACACACACACACACACACACACACACACACACAATCAAATACCACAGACCACACAGATTATGAATGCTGCTCGAGAGAATCTAGAAAAAAGTCGATGCCAGTCTGTCTGGATCTGCCCTGAGAGAAGATTCTTTTTCAGCCAGGGATGAAGGCAGCTCTGTCCTCAGCAAGGCTGGTGTGGGCCAGGACACCACAACCATCTGGGCTAAAAACCTGGGCAGATCAGGTTCCCTCACCAAAGGTGAAGTATTTCCTGGTCTGAGCCGCCCCCAAATGCCAGAGGCACCCTGGAACTCCTGGCATTTTGGTATTTCCAGCAATTAGTGGTGTTGAAAATCCTTGAGGGGACAAAGAACCCAGGCCTTGATTTCACAAAGAGAAGACAAACAAACAAATCTCCAAGAGGGGGTGAGAAGGTGAGCCAGACTTCTACTTGAATTTTAGGGAAATCCTAATTCTGCATTTTCTCTGCTCTGCCTGGCTCTCTGGCACGTGGGAGCAGGACCGGTAGGTGGCTGTCCCTCAGGTCAGGCAGTGTACCCAATTTTTATCCTCTGTTAGTTATGCCTTTTAAAGGTTTTAGACAGACTCAAAACCATTATTTAGGAATCTTAATGTGAACAGAGGCTTTCAAAGAGGCCTCCTCCTGCCCAGAAGGCTGACAGGGGACACACTTGAGTGGGGACCGAGTGCTGATAAGTGCGGAGGGGTGAATTTATGAAGTGAGCAGCTCGTCAAATACACAAGTCACTCAGAATTCATTGAAGCAGGTGCGAAATGACCAGGTTTCAACAGCTGAGGTGGGATGACACTTTGTAATAAGAGAAGCCCCGTTTCTGGGCCAGGGTCGAGGGAGACCAAGACTAATCGGGGCACATGCACTGACGGGGGCCAACGCTCCGGAGCTGGTGAACCCACGCAGAGATGACAGGCCCAAGCCGGGGGCTCAGCGGAGTATGTGCGGCAGCCGGGCGGGAGGTGACCACAGAAGGGCCCCCGCCGCGCGGCCCAGAGCCTCGCCCCGTCGCAGAATGCAGCAAGGACAGTTTGATGCACACTGCAGACTTGTATTTTATTCATTATAAATATTTTCAATGCAGTTTTAAATATTTTGCAAACCGAAAATAGCAGCAAGCATGGAGGTGACTTCACTATTGCTTTGCTGCCTTGGTTTGCAAAACACTGAATCAATAATGAGCCTCTTGTTTGTCGTCCATATTAAGCATTCCATTTCCTTTTATTTTTCATTTTATTTTTCCTTTTAAAGAGTGCTTCCACTCAACAAAGCAGGTGAATTTTATTGATAGCATTTTTTGGAATGAAATCATTTTCTAACCAGAGAGAGAGAGGCGGGAGCATTGTCCTAGAACACAGATCTGAAGGGCACAGGGCCTAGAAAGTGGAGAGCAGCCCTTCCCAGAGGCTGACAACACAGGTTTGCTCTGAAATCTTTGAGAGAAGGGCCACACACTCGTCACACAGCCCCTATCAGGGTGGTGCTTGGCCAGGAAAAATCTCCCACACAGCCACACTCCCGAGCAGCCACAGAACTGAAAGCCACCACCAACCTCTGACATTGTTGAGAAGGCTGGCTTTGTGTTTTTAATACACAGAAACAGTGTGCCATGCAACGCAGGAAATGCAGCGTTCCCAGTAAATGCAACCTGGGTGGTGTTCTTACAGAACAGACGTATGAGGCAGAACGCTAAGCTGTTCTTTTACTCTTTTTGTTTTCTTTTATAATCTTTGACTCTGCTTCCTAGCGGTCAGAGTTTCAGGGAAGACCAACTACAGAATCTGCAGGGCCCAGTGAAAAATGAAAGTTCAGGGCTCTTGTTCAAAAATTAGCAAGATTTTCAACACGGCGACACTGGAACATCAGCCAAGTCCAAGTCCTTTCAGAGCTCGACTCTGGCTTTGGAGGTCACTTACCCTTTGTGTCTTTAGGTACAAAGCTAATGGCAGTTAGATCTCTGTTTCTCTCTCTTTTTTTAATGTTTATTATTTATTTATGAGAGAGAGACACAGAGACAGAGAGAGAGAGAAAGTGCACAAGCGGGGAATGGGGGAACACAGAATCTGAAGCAGGCTCCAGGCTCTGAGCTGTCAGAACAGAGCCCAACGTGGGACTCGAACCCACAAACCATGAGATCATGACCTGAGCGCTGACTGAGCCACCCAGGCGCCCCCAGACCTCTGTTTCTTCATCGCACAAGGCTGTGCCGTGGAGGCAACCCTCCCTGGGCTGCCATCTTGCCGTGGTACCACCCTCATCCCTGGCCAGAGCGCTGAGGTCTCCGCTGCAAAACCAAGAAGTCAGGGCAGCTTGCTGGCCTGCAGCTGGAGGAAACACTGGAGTTTCTACTGCATTTCCTGAAAAATAACTTTTTTTGTGGGGTATTTCATTCTGATTTTTAAAATATAACACATGCTAATTGAAGAAAAGAGTATCTGGAGAAAACAAGATCACCAGTACATCAGCCACCCAGATATGACCACAGGTCCCATATTGTTATGGATCCTAATTTTTAAATTTTTTCTGTATATGTTTTCCATGTGTGTGTTTCTGTGTGTGTGTGTGTGTGTGTGTGTGTGTGTGTGTGTCTAATTTTCCAAAGATAGGATCATACTCTAATATTGTTTATAAGCTTTTTCAACTTATTTTACTCTCTCCCCTTTGTCATCCATTGAATAGTCCTTAATTACCTCATTTTTATGGATGGTACATTAATCATATATACACTTATAGAGAATATTATACATTTATAGCACAATGTATTTAATGTATATTATGTACCTATGTAATTTTATATTTAAAGTCTAACATATACACATACGTGTATACACACACCAAAAATCATTTAAGCTGGATTCTATGAATATGGTCATTATTTGCAAAAACAATACAGTCTATGTCTGGCCACACAAAACAAAATTCCCTCTCCTGTCTGCTTACTTTGCAGTGTTTCAAAATGAGGAGCTGAATCATTTTTTCAATCATGAATTAAAACAGAAAACCAGGGCATCCCCAGCCTCTGAAAAAAAAACTTCCCTTTGCAGAATTGGTCCCCAAATCAAGCAATTCACGGAGTGCCATTCTGCCTGGTCTAATAGGTAAATGGCGTCTCGATACTCCCGAGTGATGATTCATTTGGAACCGACCAGTGTGCACCAAGGAGACAGCGGCGACAGCCCTGCTCACCAAACCGGAGCAGCTCCTCGTTCAGTCACGCAGGCGGGGGCGGCAAAGAGCCTCCAGATTAGAAAGAATAATGCTAATAATACACCAAAATGTTTCTGAGCATGAAGAGATGTTTCAGAAGTGGCTTTTCATTTCAACATTCTTTCAACAGTTCAGTCAACTTCTCGTAAAATTAATAGTAAATACTTTTTTAAGGGGTGTGTGTGTGCTGGTATTTTTGTGCGATTTGTTTTGTGTTATTGAAATATGCTACCCTGGAAAATGCTCAGCTATAAATGCCATTCTTCATAAACATGAGCCGGGCTGCTGATACACGGCTTTGCAGTTCTCTTTGAACTGCACTTTTGTTGCTTTCTGTGGCCTTCTTCGCTCAGGGCACGTGTCTGGGAACAAGAGTTGGAGACACAGAGGTCACGAAGTTGTCGTGGAAACAGAACCTCTCCTCGTGGGCACAGCGGGCTGACACCGATCAGCAGCAGCCTTGTGCCGGGCACTGTGCCGGGTTTTGCCAGAATCTTCTCTCATTAACCCTCCAGCAGCCCTCTTCAGTACTACCGGCCCAAGTTTTAGAGTAGAAAACTGAGTGAGACCAGCCAAATATGTTGCCTAAAGTCATGCCACATCTCGGTGGCAAAACTGAGATGGGAAACAAATCTTACTCTCTGAACAACACTGCTTTTCCAATCAGTCTGCCCCCACGGCCTAGGCGGGATGAGAACAGGACCCACGTGGTCCCATTTCTCTGTAGCAACCCAGGTCTAGCAAATGGTAGTGTGGTAACTTTGACAATGATTCTTCCAGTTTCCACACTTGACAGAATTCGCTAGTGACCAGTTCCCTGTCACGTGTATTGCTTTAAAGATCATAACCGGGGCTAGACAAACCCAGAGAAACAAGCTAACATTTTCCTGGTCATCTTAACAATAACCTAAACTTTTAGAGTTTCCTGAAGAGCTGAAAAAAGGGAAAGTGTATGCATGTGTGTCTATGTGTACACATGTGTGTACAATGAACACAACTTGAAGCAACAGAGATGGGGAGGACCTGGATGATAGAAGGAGCAAAGGCGATAAGAACTCCACTCAGAAACACAATAAACCCGAAGTTTGTGCACACCGCCAGTACCATAGACTTCATCTGACCTATTTCTACAGATTCGCAAGCCACACTTATACGCACACTCATCCCACACCATCTGTTTCACATACTTGCACCTCTGCAAAACTCCCATGATTTTCTGTACGGTTCTAGTGGATGTTTGAAAGGATCTAAAATCTTTTCTGTGTCAGATTATTTCTGGGGATCAAACTCCAGCTTCAGCTCTGGCGAACACAGGCTACTGAGTCAGGTAGGGTCAGAGTGTAGATCCTCGGGGGACAGGGACTGCGTCAGCCACTACCCTCTCCAACCCAATGCATACTCCCAATGCACGCATGTAAGACTTTCCTCCTTGCACCCGGGTACATCCTATACCCAGCAAGAAACCGCTTGGAGCTAATTAAAGACAAGTTGGACCAAAGAATTGTTCATCTTACCTGGTACCACAGCCGTACTAAGTGGAAAGAAGTCCTGAAAAATGCACCCAGAAGGCCTGTCGACAGTTGTGGGTGGTGAGAGGGAGTTTTGTAGGTGTTTACCCCAAGCCCATCTAACCCTGTGTAACCCACAGAAGTTCTGTGACCTGCGGGACATCACCGCAGGTGATGCGGGAGAATCGCAGAATCCCGAGCCCCGCCCCACCCTAGAGAATCAGCGCCTGAACAAATCCCAGGCGATTCACATAAACTTTAAGCTTGTAAAGAAGCTCTGCTCTAGCATCCAGAAGAGGCATCATCGCTGGTTTCACATTAGAATCACCTGGAGAGATTCTTACCTGGACCAAAAGATAGGCCCCACCACTAGATTTTGATTTACTTTGTCTGGGGTGTGGCCCAGGCAAAGGTATGTATCAGAAGTTCCTCAGGTAAGGTTGCCAGATTTAGCAAATAAAAATACAGAATACTCAGTTAAATTTGAATTTTTGGATGAACAAGAAAAAAGTTTTTGTTTCTTTATTTTTTTTTACTGCAAGTATATCCTATGCAGTATTCGGGTCATACTTACATTAAGAAATTATTCATATTTACTTAAATCTCATCAGCCCGCTGGTAACCCAATCCCATGTACATTCAGAGTTGAGAACTTCTGCTGCCAAGAAAGCCAAGTTCTATGCAAATATCTGTCCTGGAATTTTCCAAATGGTCCTGATGTTAAATATTCTCTCCCATGGTGGTCATGGGTCATACTTTTGGAAAAAAGGCCTTTCTCAACGTGACCCTGAGCAGCCATTAGGCCTATTAAAGTCCAGTAATGCTAGTGAATGGAGACATCCAGTTGCCAGGTAACTTATACATACAGGATATGTCCTGTATTTAATGATTTTTGTCCTGTGTCATTTATTAGCTTCATCAAGCTCTCTTAAATGTCTTATATTCAGCTATTTTTTTTTACTACATTACAAAAATTTGGCAGTCAAAGCTATTTTTTAAAATTTAATTGGGTGTCCTATATTTTTATTCGCGAGGTCTGGCAACTACATGGAGAAATAACTCCGCTAAAACTCTGGGACTGTATCCTGAGAAATTTGTCACCCCAGAATCAGTACTTGTCTCAACCTCTGTTGAAGTTTTCTACATCAGGGCTGTGAACTTCAGCAGGTCAAGTCTGCTGAAAAAATGCGGCTCCTCTACTAGCCAAGAATTTCAGTTCATTCTTTGCTGTTCCTGTTACTTAAGTTGAATTTAATAGTTTGGCACTTACCTCACTCATATATCACACATGGGATAAATTAATATTGACAGACATTTGTTGCTAATAAAATGATCCCAAACTTCTTGGTATTTTCTTTCTTGAGCTGTTTTGAAAAGACAAAAATTAAGACAAGCAGTGGCTATAAAAACAGGGAACTGGGACCCGCAGATAAGCTGGGATGGACATGAGGTGACTATTCCTGTGCTGCTGGCTCCCATACGGATCCCAGGGTTGTAGATGCGCCAGGAAAGAGGAGGAAGTTGGTGGAGCTCAAAGGTACTCAGCCAAATAACACTGTGGGAAAGGCTCGGGGAGAGTCTTGATTGGGACCCAGCTGGCTGGGGGTTGTGAGGTGGGGGAGGTGATGATGACCTTATACTAGAGAGAACCTGGGGCACAGCTGATGCACCAGCCAGCCTGCAAGACAGAGCTGTTGTTGGTGTCATTTTCTCTACCTCACATTCCCAGGCAGGATTTCTACACCCATCCTCACTGCAGGACAGGAAACAGCAGATACACGTTTGCCAGGTGGGAGTGCAGGTTGGAAAATTATCCCAGTCAGCATCAAGAAAGCCTAAAGAGATGGCAAAATTAAGAGAACAATTAAAAGCTTTGAAAGTTAAACATGGAAATGTCTTTCTAACAGGAATCTCAGGAGGAAAAATGAGAGGAAACAGGGAAGGAAACAACAAACAAGCTCATGTACAGAAGATTTTAATAACATGATTAAGAAGTGCTAATATAATAATATGAGCTCTACACTATATATTCTATAAGATAAGCACTAACATTGTACATTTATACCTTCATTATCCATAAACGAAATTCATGTCCATTCAAGCTCATATGAAACTTCACAAAAATTGGACACATTCTTGGCTGCAAAGAAAAAAAAGATTCAAGACATTTCAAGGCATCAACATCATTCAGACTAAGTCCTTTGCCCTAGTGCAATGAAATTCAAAATCTATCAAATTATAGCTTTTTAAAAATTCCATGTATCTGGAAACTAAAAAAAATACTGACTTTTGGGGAAGATGGTGGAGTAGGAGGAACCTGAGTTCACCTCTTTCCACAGATAAACAAAACAACACCCACATCAGTGTAAATAACCCAGAAAAAAACCCAAAGACTGGAAGAATATATTCTCCACAGCTAAATGTAGAGAAAGGGCCACACTGAAGATGGTAGGCAGGGTGGAAATGTGGTCAAGAGCTAAAGGGACCTGCAGAACTGTTGGTAGAAGCAAGGAGTACCACCATTGGTGAGAGGGGAGAGAAATAGACCTCATACCAGGCACCCACATGGAGAAGTTCCCTGGGAAAAATGAATCCCTATAACATTTGGCTTTGAAAACCTAAAAAGCATAATTTTGTGAGTTCTTACAATCAGCAGGGCATAACACACAGAAATTTATTTATTTTTATTTATTTATTTATTTAATGTTTTTTATTTATTTTTGAGAGACAGGGAGAGACAGCACGAGCAGGGGAGGGTCAGAGAGAGAGGGAGACACAGAATCCGAAGCAGGCTCCAGGCTCTGAGCTAGCTGTCAGCACAGAGCCCGACGTGGGGCTAGAACCCATGAACTGTGAGATCATGACCTGAGCCGAAGTCGGATGCTTAACCAACTGAGCCACCCAGGCGCCCCAACACACAGAAATTAAAAAATCAGCAGGCTAGGCTCTGGGAGAGTTGGAGGGCAATGGGAAACTGAGTCCCCACCCTTTAAGAAACAGCACAACAAATAGCCCATGGAGATATAGAATAGAAGAAGCAATTTAAAAAGTGCCTGGGTTAATTGAAAGGGAGATTTGTTTACTAATCTCAGGGTGCATGGTGGAGGTGCAGGGATCCTTAGGAGACTTCTCTAGCAATAAAGGAGCACCACCCTGATGCCCTAGCACCAGCTCAGGTACACAAATGCTTGCAGGAATCTGCATGGTGCAGACACTATCTACCTAACTTGCTCACAGCAGCCCTTCTAGCCAGGCCTTGGTGCCAGGTCTCCTCCCACAGCAGACACTTGAAAACCTTGTTACCACAAGTCTCTCCCCGCCACTCTACTCAAGCTTCAGTGGATCCGTTCCCTTCAACCCAGCAGACCTTGGTCTCACCATCTGCAGGTGCCCTTTTCTGCAGTGGACCTGCATGAAATTGGCTGGCACTGGGAGCCTAGCCCCCATGTTCTCCTATGAGCTTGCCCCCTCATACGCCCTTAGCCAGAGCCCTTCTAAAGTGGTGTCACAAGCGTATAAGCAGGCCTGAGGGTTCAGGATCACTCCAAAGTGACTCCCACCCTGGGAAGAGTGGAAGATAGCCACACATCCAAGTCAGACTGTGCCCAGCAGTGGGCTGGAAGAAGACATCTGGTCCAACTGCAGGCTCTGCCCACCAACAAAATCTTCTCACAGGACATCACAGGGAAAGCTCCCTGCAGTTCATTGCTACCACATCTCTGGCAAATGCTGGGTCTGTCACAACTCAAGCCCAAGATGTCTCTAAACTGGCTCACTAACAGCACAGGGACCAAATCTTGCCATAACAGGCAAAGAGAGCCATTGCAGACTGCTGAAGGAAATAGCAGCTTAGCTGCAATAGTTGGGCCCAGCAACACACAAAGAAAATACTGCAGGTTCTGGTGAACAGGGAACACTGCGCTGCAGGACACTACCGTACTTCTTCTTCATAAGGCTACTTTCAAGAGTAGGAGACATAAATGACTCTACTAACACATAGAAACAACACAGAGTTAGACAAACTGAAGAGACAGAGAAATATGTCACAAATGAAAGAACAGAACAAAATCACAGCAAGAGGGGCATCTGGGCGGCTCAGTCAGTTAAGCATCTGACTTCAGCTCAAGTCATGATCTCATGTTCGTGGGTTCAAGCCCCACGTCAGGCTCTGTGCTGACAGCTCAGAGCCTGGAGTCTGTTTCAGATTCTGTGTGTGTGTCTCTCTCTGCACCTTCCCAACTCACACTCTGTCTCACTCTCTCTCTCAAAAAATAAAATAAAAACATTTTAAAAAATTCAAAATCACAGCAAGAGACCTAAATGAAACAAAAGTAAGTAATATGATTCATAGAGAATTTAAAGTAATGTCATAAAGATACTCACTGGACTTGAGAAAAGACAGGAGGATGTCAGTGAGACCCTTAATGAAACAGAAAACAAAAAAGAACCAATCAGAGATGCAGAACTCAATAACTATAATTATAAGTACACTAGATAGAATAAATAGTAGACCAGAGGAATCAGAGGAAAGGATTAGTGCCCTGGAAGACACTAACTGAGTGCCCTGGAAAATAATTGAGATGAACAGGAGAAAGAAAAAATAATGATAAAATATGAAAATAGACTTAGGCAACTCTGTGACACCATTAAGTGTAATACATTTACATTATAGGGATCCTAGAAGGAGAAGAGAGAGGAAAGGGGGAAGAAAATTTATGTGAAAAAATAATAGCTGAAAACTACCCAAATCTGGGGAAGGAAACAAATCCAGATCAGAAGTCACAGAGAGGGGCACTTGCATATAGCTCAGTTAATTAGGTGTCTGACTTCAGCTCAGGTCATGATCTCATGGTCTGTGAGCTCGAGCCCCATGACAGGCTCTATGCTGACAGCTCAGAACCTAGAGCCTGCTTTGTATTCTGTGTCTCCCTCTCTCTCTGACCCTCCTCTCCTCTCTCTCAAAAATAAATGGACAGTTTTGCTTTCATTTCCCTTGCCTTTGAGGATGTGTCCAGTAGGAGACTGCTGCAGTGGAGGTCTACGAGGTTTTTTTCCTACTTTCTCCTCAAGGGTTTTGATGGTTTCCTGTCTCACATTCAGGTCCTTCAGCCATTTTGAGTTAATTTTTGTGTATGGTGTAAGAGAGTGGTCTAGTTTCATTCTTCTGCATGTTGCTGTCCAGTTCTCCCAGCACCACCTGCTAAAGAGGCAGTCTTTTTTCCATCGCATACTCTTTCCTACTTTGTCAAAAATTAATTGGCCATATATTTGTGGGCCCAGTT
>NC_043705.1:118784481-118790250 GCF_006229205.1 Suricata suricatta
TGTGTCTGTTTTTGTGCCAATACCATAGTGTTTTGATGATGACAGCTTTGTAGTAGAGGCTAAAGTCTGGGATTGTGATGCCTCCCATTTTGGTTTTCTTGATATCATCATTCTTTAACAGCCCAGATTATCTCAATAATCTGGTATATGAAATGAAATCATAGGAGAGCAAAATTTGCCACCTCAAAATGTCTTTCTCACGGATTCTTTTAAGCCAATCATTTTTCAGAACAGAAGGCTCAGAAAGATCACTTGACTTTCCTCCAATGCCGGAGTCCAGCTCCAACAGGTCCAGGGTTCCCTGACGGATAGATGGTGTCGGCACAAAAGAGAGGAGAGAGCCTCAAGTTTCTTCTGATCACCAGGCAGGCATCTCTGCTCTGTCTGGTTCTCTAGCTTTATTTATAGTGAAAGGTACAAGGAGCAGAAAGAGCAGCATGTGTTTAGTAAATGATTTTGCATAGATAATTTTTTTCAGCACAATTTTCCAGAACATGGAATCTGCAGAAGTTACCATTCTAATCTTGTAGTACCAATTGTCGTAAATGACTACAAGCACTCATGCTTATTAAAAAAGCAGGTATTTTTAAGTGTACATTTTTTCTATAGTATGCATTTGACCAAGATATACAAAACTTCTGGTATAGCCCTAAGAAAGCTACCTTTAACCATGAGGCAAGCAGCATTGTTTAGTTAAGATCAGTCTATTATGAGTAAGGGTCATTAGGCTCTTTATAGCTCTAAGAGAAAGTACCCAGAAAAACAGGATCCCCAGGAGACGTAATGTCTACCCACACAACCACAAGGACAGATGATGTATACTTCGCACAAGTTGCAGGGCTGACTTTCACAACATTTACCCTAGCCCAGGAGGTATTACGTTTATTAGTTATTTATAAGATGTTTTCAAGGCAGAATGGAATGTAGGAGTAGACCTAATGACACCCTATATGCTAGTCTTCTTAGTTACTGGGTTGTCCTTGACCAGGTACAATCACCTCCCCCAGACCAGAACAAGTGGACAGCTCTTGATTTTAATTGGCAAGGCACTCCAAGGTCTGGTACTCAAGCAGAAATGATAGTTACAAGAGGGTAGATATTGGTCGCTGCCTGGAAGCAAGAGACCTTGCAAACTTGCCGTACCCTCACCAGGAATTGTCACTCAACCAGTGAGTTCAGGATGGCTCCCAACACTCAAGCTGCCTAAAAGAGTTTAGAGAAAGCGCCCACTTCAGGAAGAGAGCTATCACATAGATAACTACCACTATAATATGAACTAGGTGTGGTGAACAGAGAGCAACCTAGCAAAGTCTGTTTGTTAAAATTTCTCTCTACCTCCCATTGTTTCTGAGTGGCCCTGCAAACACTGTTTACCAAACATCTTTCTGTGAATTGTCTTCTTCCCCTTTGCGGCACCAAACTCTTAACTCCTTCTCCTTAGCTCTTGATGGCATGAAAGCCTCAAACACCTGACTGCCCAGGGCCTCATAATTTTACAGAACTGTCACATATACATAATTAAATTTGATTTTCTCCTGTTAATCTCTTTCATGACAATTTTATTCTTAGACCAACCAAAGAATCTTGAAGGGTAGAGGAAAGAAAAGTTATTCTCCCCAACCAAGGGAAGGTAAGATATTTTACAATCTTTTAGAAGAGATCCATAGTGTTCAATCTCATTTGGAGATTGCATTAACATTTTTCCTATCCCTAAACAGCTCTTTCTGAATCTCCAATGTACTCATTTTAGGTGTTTATCCTTAATCCAACAATCAACACAATCTTCACTAGGTCACTATCACTCTATTTTCCCCTTTTCTTCCCTTCATGGTGAAAGTTCTTAAAAGCACCATTTTGGAATGATGTTAGGAAGGACTAATAAATATCATACCTTTTACCCCAGAGTTCAGAACAAAATTAAATAATAAGGCTGAGCAGACTGAGAACTATCGCCTGCATCTTTCATGCTACTTACTGCCTCTGTACTCTACTGGCTTGCTATTGTTAATAAACATTCCCTTTGTATAAATTCATTCTATTAATCCATCATAATATTTAAAATAAATAAATGATAAGTGTCCTGCTATTTTGAAAATGCATTTAGTGGTTTGCATAATTATGCTCTTTTCATAATTACTCTCACAGATTTTCTGAAAGACATCGAGAATAATTTTAATCTACTGAAAATGTTCTTTTCCTCTCTGCTTGAAACTAAACACATGTATATAGCAGAGTTACGTTTGCTCCCTGCAAAGATGCTAATGAACATTTTTGGACTCAAAAAATAACACAGTCTCTAACCAAGCACATATTTAAACATTACAGGAGCTTAAAAGAAAAAAACAACAATATTTAGCATGTACAAACCAAAGCTTTTTATACACTTAAAAGAAACGTTTTCATATTTGACAACTTGCATGAAGTCTTAGAAAAAAAATTTTTAAGCATTAGTTAAGAAGTCCATAGTCATAGTAACTTCCAATTTGGGGCTTGCTTATTAACAGTCATCTTGATAGATTTACTGAGAAATTTATATTCAATTAACATAAATAGGAATCAAGGCACAGGTACAGAATTAGCTGAGATAATGTCTAGAACTACAGTTTGGTGTACACTTTGAACCAGAAGCTTAATTGGGGACTTTGTTTCCCACTAAAACCCACATATAATCCTTTGGAATTATTAACAGCCTCTGGTTGGCTGTACAGAATTTAAAAAGTCAAGAGAAGAAGAAAGAGAAAGGATTCATTGGCCAATCTACCAAAAAGCCAAGCCCCTTCAGTTGACATGCTAACTAGGTGTGATAAACAAAGAACTATACTGATCCTTCTATGCTGATCTCTCAGTGCACTAAACACTAGAATATGTCATGGGCAATATTGTGAAATTCTGTGTCAAAGATTAGAATTTTTCATAAATGAGAGGTCAGAAGGAAAAACAATGAAGTAGGTGGCCCTAGTGGCAAACAGACACTAATCTCCATAGGAAAATTGCATAATACAAAACTGTCCAGGAAAACAATTTGTCTTTTTTTCCATTCTATTAGCCCTCAGTCTCAGGCTGTTATCATAGCAAAGATTCCTCAGTTTACACTGTTATTACACTTTATCAATGAAATTAAGCCTGTATTAATAATTTCACCTGCTTTTCTTAAAATTATCTTCCCAGTATAAATATGTATAACCAAGAATTTCAAGGTTAGTAGTATTCAGAGATTTCTGTCATCCCTTGCCTTTTCCTTCCACTGAACATCAATGAACATTTTTTTCTCCTCCATTAACTAGCTAATGATGAAAGGGATCTAAGATTCAAGAATAAATAGTGAGTATGAAAAGAAAATGTGGCCAACGTGGTCTTTGAGAGAGGGATAAATGGGAAATAACTCAATGAGTAAAAGTTCAGTAAGTTTTGTTCCCAGGGGTAACTCCTGATGGGAAGAGCTTATTGAAAGGTAGAAAGAAGACAGAAAAAAGTGGAAAATAAGGGTAGATTTATTCCAAAGGCAGTTTTTTTTTCTCTCTCTCTCTCTCTCTCTCTCTCATTATTTTCAAGTTTTTGGTGAATGCAGCTATCTGGAACAGTTGGTTTACATTCCTGAATTATGCTTCAACATGAAAAGGACATGGAGATGGATGTCCCAAGTAGTCATTTTATAGTGTCCTGAAATTATAGGAGTTGCCAAAGAAAATTAGGTGATACAAAAAAATTAAATTGAAAGTATATTTTAGAAAGCTGAAGAGTAACAAACAAGCCAACATGGCATACGGAAAAGCAGAAACCACAAAAAAGTTCCATACAAACCACAAACTAAAGGAAATCAAAACATCAATTGACATTATGTGCTGCAAAGAGGATGTCAACCTCAAATCAAAGAGCTGTACCCAAAATTAGATGTTCCCATATGAAACTGCAAGGAAAAAAATCTGCTCCAACAACAGTCTTTTATATAAATGACACCATAGGATATTTAGAAACCAAATACAACAATAGGTGTATAATAAAACATACAGCATATTCAAAGTAGCACTTCAATCAGTTCTAACAAGTGAAATAAAGAATTCAGAAAAATAAAACTTACTAGGTAATACTAGGTACGAGGTAGTATTTTTTAAAATATGTTTTGGGATGCCTGGGTGACTCAGATGAGTGTCTGACTCTTGATTGCGGCTCAGGTCATGATCTCACAGTTCATGGGATCAAGACCTGCATCCACACTGTGTGTGTGTGTGTGTGTGTGTGTGTGTGTGTGTGTGTGTGTGCGCGCGCGTGCGTGTATAAAATTGGGGTGATGTAGTTTACAAGTATAAAAATTTTAAAGGTTATTTTCAGCAAGTGTGTTAGACTTACATTAAATTTTTCTACGTCATGGAATAAATAAGACCAAATGAGATTTCTATGAAACTTACTATTACTCATTTCAATGCCCCTTTTCATTTACACCAAAATTAAACATTATTCCAAATGGCTTTTAAAACTGGTGTCTGAATATTAGTATATTTATCCAGTAGCCATCTTTAAAATGATAACAATATCTTACCCTCACCCAGTGTTATTATGTTCTAGGTATTGTTCTCATAAATGTAATCCAAACAGCTAAGCAGGTATTACTGCAATTCCCTTTTCCAAGACAAAGAAGCTGAGGTTCTGAGAAGTTAAGTGATTTTCCTAAAAACAAAAAAGACAAAATACCACTAGGATTCAAATACAGGCCGAGGTGCTACCGAGACTGATGCCTTAATCATCTCATTATATGAATGGCCTCCCTAGAGATATTGAATGAAGAATAAAGATTAGGTGAATTGTAGGAGACCATCAATCCTTTCTTTTTTTTCCCCATAATATTTTATTGTCAAATTGTTTTCCATATAACACCCAGTGCTCTTCCCCTTAAGTATCCTCCACCATCACCACCACCTCTTTTCCCTCCTCCCCTTTCCCCTTCAACTCTCAGTTCATTTTCAGCATTCAATAGTCTCTCAAGTTTTGCATCCCTCTCTCTCCCCAACTCTCTCTCCCTCCTCCGCTCCCCCTGGTTCTCCATTAGGTCTCTCCTGTTTTCCTGCTAGACCTATGAGTTTCTGTCCTTCTCTGCCTGGCTTACTTCGCTCAGCATGACACCCTCAAGGTCCATCCACTTCCCTACAAAACGCCATATGTCATTCCCTCTCATTGCCATGTAGTACTCCATTGTGAATATATACCACATCTTCTTGATCCATTCGTCAGGTGATGGGCATTTAGGCTCCTTCCATGTTTTGGCTATTGTTGACATTGCTGCTATGAACAGTGGGGTACATGTGCTCCTATGCATCAGCAGTTCTGTCTCTCTTGGGTAAATCCCCAGAGGAATGTCCACACTGTTCTCCAGAGCGGCTGCACCAGTTTACATTGCCACCAAAGGTGTAGGAGGGTGCCCATCTCTTCACACCCTCTCCAACATCTATAGTCTCTTGCTTTGTTCATTTTAGCCACTCTGACTGGCGTGAGGTGGTATCTCAGTGTGGTTTTGATTTGTGTTTCCCTGATGATGAGTGATGTTGAGCATCGTTTTATGTGCCTATAGGCCATTTGGATGTCCCCTTTGGAGAAGTGTCTGTTCATGTCTTCTGCCCATTTCTTCACTGGATTATTTGTTTTGTGATTGTGAAGTTTGGTGAATTCCTTGTACATTTTCGATATTAGCCCTTTATCTGATATGTCCTTTGCAACTATCTTTTCCCATTCTGTTGGTTGCCTATTAGTTTTCTTGATTGTTTCCTTTGCAGTGCA
>NC_043705.1:118790350-118823405 GCF_006229205.1 Suricata suricatta
CCTTATTATTTTCTTTACTTTTTTTTTCCTCTTCTTTTTTTTGGTGGTGGGGGTGGTTATGTTTAAATGAAGTTGCTTTTACAACACCAAAGACTTAATCATCCATTTCCTATATAAAAAGTAGCTACTTTTTTGCATGGACCTCAAGTATATTGTAGTATAGAGGTGGAATTTAAGGAAAGGTATTAAGCAGGCTATGTTTTAGCTTATGGGCAAGTAATAAATTGTATCATGTATCTTGAATGTATCATAGATAAGCTTCTATATAACGATTGCCACTTCAGATAGCTGTGAAATTAGGTGATTAACTAGTTGTTACTTAACCTACTAATTTCTCTATAAGTCTAATTACATGAAATAGAAGTTGGGGTTTTGATTTTTTACTTTGCTTTTCTGTTTGGAGTGTCATTGTAACTACTGTATTGTAAATGATGGAAAATAATTGCATATGTTAAAAAAATAAATTGTGTTATATTCAAAAAAGGAAAAAATAAATAAAACATTAAAAAATAAAACAATAAATAAATGGACCTTAAAATTTTTTAATAAATAAAAAAAAGAAGTCACAGGGAGTCCCAAACAAAACCAACACAAGGAGCTCCATGCCAAGATACATAATATTTAAAATGGCAAAACCTGGTGATAAAGAGAGATTTTTAAAAGCAGCAAGAGAGGGCCACCTGAGTGGCTCAGTCGTTTGAGCATCTGACTTTGGTTCAGGTCATGATCTCACAGTTCATGAATTGAATTCAATCTCAACAACATATTAGCAAAATGAATCCAACAACATATTTAAAAAGTCATTCACCATGATCAAGTTGGATTTATTCCCGGGATACAATGGTGGTTCAATATTTGCAAATCAATCAACATGATACATTACATCAACAAGAGAAAAACATAAAAATCATATGATCTTTTCAACAGATGCAGAAAATGCATTTGACAAAGTAAAATATCCATTCATGATAAAAATCCTCAACAAAATAGGTTTCGAGGGAACATACCTCAACAAAATAATGGCCACATATGAAAAAGCCACAGCTAACATCATACTCAATGTTGAAAAAGCTTTCCCCTAAGATCAGAAACAAGGCAAGGATGTCCACTCTCACCCCGTTTATTCAACATAGTACTAGAAGTCCTAGCCACAGCAATCAGATAAGAAAACGAAATAAAAGGCATCCGAATTGGTAAGGAAGAAGTAAAACTTTCATTATTTTCTTAGGACATGAGGATATGATACTATATACAGAACACCCTTATAGACTCCCCACAAAAGAAATACTAGAACTGACAGATGAGTTCAGTAAGGTCACATGATCCAAAATCAATATACAAATACCTACTGCATTTCTGTATACTATGAAGTATACTAATAATGAAGTAGCCAAAAGAGAAAGTAAGAAAAAAAATCTCATTTAAAATTACAGCAAAAGTAACAAAATACCTAGGAATAAATGCCACTACAGAGATGAAAGACCTGTGGTCTGAAA
Source organism: Suricata suricatta (assembly GCF_006229205.1). Classification (NCBI taxonomy): domain Eukaryota; kingdom Metazoa; phylum Chordata; class Mammalia; order Carnivora; family Herpestidae; genus Suricata; species Suricata suricatta. The sequence goes on from NC_043705.1 coordinate 118,791,847, forward strand.
ACACTAACTCATTGATAGAAGAAATTGAAGATGATGCAAACAAATGGAAAAAGTTCAATGCTCATGGATTGGTAGAACAAATACTGTTAAAATTTCCATACTAACCAAAACAACCTACAGATTTAATGCAATTCCTATCAAAATACCAACAGCATTCTTCACAGAACTAGAACAAATTATCCTAAAATTCATATGGATCCACAAAAGACCTCGAATAGCCAAAACAATCTTGAAAAAGAAGAACAAAACTGGAGGTATCACAATCTCAGATATAAAGAGATATAGTGGGGTGCCTTGGTGGCACAGTTGGTTAATCATCCAACTCTTTTTTTTTTTAACATTTCTGTAGTTTATTTTAATTAATTTATTTTTAAATTTACATCCAAGTTAGTATATAGCGCAACATTATTTCAGGAGTAGATTCCTTAATGCCCCTTACGCATTTAGCCTGTTCCCCCCCAACAGCCCCTCCAGCAACCTTCTGTTTGTTCTCCATATTTAAGAGTCTCTTAAGTTTTGTCCCTCTCCCTGTTTTTATATTATTTTTGCTTCTCTTCCCTTATGCTCATCTGTTTTGTATCTTAAAGTCCACATATGAGTGAAGTCATATGATATTTGTCTTTCTCTGGCTGAAATTAGTCTAATTTCACTTAGCATAACTCCCTCTATTTTCATCCACATAGTTGCAAATGGCAAGATTTCGTTCTTTTTGATTGCTGAGTAATATTCCATTGTGTGCACGCACGTGTGTGTGTGTGTGTGTGTGTGTGTGTATGCCACAACTTTATCTATTAATCCACCAATGGACATTTGAGCTCTTTCCATACTTTGGCTTCTGTCAATAGTGCTGCTATAAACATTGGGGTACATGTGCCCTTGGATAAATACCTAGTAGTGCAATTGCTGGGTTGTAGGGTAGTTCAATTTTTAATTTTTTGAGGAACCTTCATACTGTTTTCCAGTGTCTTCACCAGTTTGCAGTTCCACCAGCAGTGCAAAAGAAATCTTCTTTCTCCACACCCTTGCCAACATCTGTTGCTGCCTGAGTTGTTAATGTTAGTCATTCTGATAAGCCTGAGGTGGTATCTCACTGTGGTTTTGATTTGTATTTCCCTGATGGTGAGTGATGTTGAGCATTTTTTCATGTGTCAGTTGGCCATTTGTATGTCTTTTTTGGAGAAATGTCTATTCATGTCTTTTGCCCATTTCTTCACTGGATTATTTGTTTCTTGGGTGTTGAGTTTGATAAGTTCTTTATAGATTTAGGATACTAACCCTTTATCTGACATGTCATCTGCAAATATCTTCTCCCATTCTGTCAGTTGCCTTTTAGTTTTGCTGATTATTTCCTTTACTGTGCAGAAGCTTTTATTTTGATGAGGTTCCAGTAGTTCGTTTTTGCTTTTGTTTCCCTTGCCTTCAGAGATGTGTTGAGTGAGAAGTTGCTGAGGCCAAGGTCAAAGAGGTTTTTGCTTACTTTCTCCTTGATGATTTTGATGGATTCCTGTCTTACATTTAGGAAGCATCCAACTGTTGATCTTGGCTCAGGTCATGATTTCATAGTTCATGAGTTTGAGCCCACATTGGGCTCTGTGTTGATGGTGCAGAGCCTGATTAGGATTCTATCTCTTCTTCTCCCTGCCCCTCCACCACTTGTGCTCCCTCTCTCTCTCACAAAATAAATAAACTTAAAAAAATTTTTTAAAGCAATACTACCAAGCTATATTGATCAAAACAGTATTGTACTGGTGTCGGGGCCTGCCAAGTTTTCTGTCTGCCTCAGGCAAGGATTATCACTCTCCAGAGAGTGAACCAGCAAACAAGATTTGCATTCTAGAGGCTGGAGACTGCCATTTCCTGGTCAAAATAACTTTGGCGTCTGTCATGCTGGGCCAGACTGGAGTGGCCAAGGTGCACAAAAGATAAAAACCGTATTTTAGATTATTCAGTGCTAACTCCCCCCTTCCCAGCATTGCTGAGGCAATTCTGGGCATTTCTTTTGATATTCATTTGACTCTGTTTACCTGGTAACTGACCTTGGTCAGCTGCTTTGTTTTCCCACCTTGAAACCTATATAAAAGACAGTTTTCTGAATAAAGCTCTCTCTTTTGCCTGATAGGAAAACTGGAAAACCGTGAGTTCTGTCTTTACTCTCTGCGTCTCCCTCTCCTGCCCCCTTTTTCTCTCCCTCCCTCAGGAGAAGGACCCGCGACGATTCTCCGCCCTGCCGGTTGGGGCTGACGAAACAGGTACCACCGAACGCTGGGATGAGCAGCCCCGGCCCGCGGATTACAACATACTGGCACCAAAAAAAGACACATAGATCAAAAGAACAGAATAGAAAACCAAGAAATAAACCCATGATTTATATGGTCAATGGGGAAAAGACAGTCTCTTCAACAAACGATGTTGGGGAAACTGGACTACTATATGCAAAAGAATGAAACTTGACCACTTGCTTACACCACACACAAAAATAAACTCAAAATGGATTAAGGACCTAAATGCGAGGCCTGAAACCATAAGAATCCTAGAGGAGAGCACAGGTAGTAATTCCCTGACATTGGCCATAGCAATATTTTCCTAGCTATGTCTCCGGAGGCAAGGGAAATGAAAGCAAAAATAAACTTTTGGGACTACATCAAAATAAAGAGCTTCTGCACAACAAAAGAAACACTCAACAAAACTAAAAGGTGACCAATTGAATAGGAGAAGATATTTGCAAATGACTTATCCATTAAAGGGTTAGTTTCTAAAATACATAAAGAACTTATACAACTTAACACCCAAAATGCAAATAATCCAATTAAAATAGGCAGAAGACATGAGCAGACAGTTCTCCAAAGAAGACATCCAGATGGCCAATAGACACATGAAAAAATGCTCAGCATCACTCATCATCAGGGAAATACAAATCAAATACACATCTGATACCACTTTACCCACCAGAATGACTAAAATCATTAACACAAGAAACAAGTGTTGGTGAGGATGTGGAGAAAAAGGGACCCTCATACACTGCTGGTGGAAATTTAAAGTGGTGCAGTCACAGTATGGAGGTTCTTCCAAAAATTAAAAATAGAATTGCCACACAATTCAATAATCCCATTACAGGATTTTTACCCAAAGGGTAGAGAAACACTAATTCAAAAAAATATATATGTCCCTATGTTGATTGCAGCATTATTTACAATAGCCAAATTTTGAAAGTATCTCAAGTGTTCATCAATAGATGAATGAAGAAGTGGAACATACACACAATGGAATGTTATTCAGCCATTAAATGAAGGAAATCTTGCTTTTTGTAGCACCATCATGGACCTAGAGGGTATAATGCTAAGTGAAAGAAGTCAGTCAGAGGATGACAGACACCATATGATTTCACTCAGATGTGGAATTTAAGAAACAAAACAAACAAAGAAAAAAAGAGACATACCAAAAAACAGACTCTTAACTACAGAGAACAAACTGAAGGTTACCAGAGGAGAGGTGGTGGGGGATGGGTGAAATAGGTAAAGGGGATTAAGAATGCACTTGTCTTAATGAACACTGAGTAATAATACAGAACTGTAGAATCACTATATTGTACCTCTGAAACTAATATAACACTGTTTGTTAACTATCCTGGAATTAAAAGAAAAAATAAGAAAGAAGATACTACTAAACAACATTTACGTATAACCGCAAATCAGATAGGAAGTTATTAAAAACATGGAATTTTATGGCAAGGAAAGTGCATACATTTCAACATCAGTAGGATGCAGTTAAAGCAGTGTTTAGAGCACTAGTAAAATTTTCAAATATATGTAACAAAAAATAAGAAATATGGAAAATGAGCTAAGTATTCAACTCAGGAAGATAAAGAGTAATAGAGCATACATAAAGAAGAAGAAAAAATAAGAAAAACAGGGGGTGTAACAGTGAGAGAGGCAAAGAGAGAATAATGATAGGAAAAATGAAACCCAGTTTTTTTTAAAGTTCCTAAGATTGACTAAATGAGGGAGGGACTTGCAAATAATATAATGAATATAATGATAGAAATTTTTGTTTTTTAAAATATTAATAAAAACAATGAAAAGCCTAAAAACTTGAAATATATATATTAGTAGATAGCTAGCTAATAGAACGATATGGCTAGTTATATACAGTGGTTCTTAAAATGTGGTCCTGGGATCAGTATTAGTATCACTACCAGGGGATTCTAAGAAAATACAGATTCTCATGCAGATCTACTGAACCGGGAGTGAGGTCTGGAATCTGAATTTTAACATGCTTCCCCTTCTCACCCCAGTGACTGATACCTGCTAGAGTTTCAGTACAGATGCTATGGGGGAGGGAAAAGCAGGGAAATGGAATTTGGTGGAGAAGCATATTTGTTATTTTTAAAAGAAGAATTAAGGAAGGCTTCATTGATATGAGTGACTTTTGAACAGAGCGCCTAAAAGAAATAAGGGAGAGAATAAAGCAGATATATGAGTAAAAAGTGTTCTAAGCAGAACGGTAAGTGCAAGGCCCTGCATGAGGCAAGATCAGGATTAAGGTGTCCAAGAACAGCAAAGAGGTCAGTGTAGTGGCAACAAGTAAGCCAGGGAGACAGTACCAGAAAACCAAGTTGACAAATTAGAAAGGTGACGACGGGTGGGTCTGGGGTACAGATCCTGTTAGACCTATACCTGATTGACTCACTAGATGAAAACACTTCCCTTCACCCCAGAGGCACTTTGGTGGACCAGGTGATCTCACTCCGTAAGGACTCCTGAAATCATCTGCCACAGGAAGAATGATGAAAGGATGAAAGAATGGAGAAGCCACACAGATGGGTCAAACATACATGGGGCACCTCAGCATTCCCCCAGATCTCCCACCCCAGCAGCCTAATGCCTGGCCAGGGTCTCCTTGAGGCAGCTCGTGGTTGCCACGCTATCCAGACGAGCTCTTGCTCCTCATTTCTATGCAATGGCAGGAATTTTCAACAAGGTTGCTTTTTCTTCCTTCGCCTTGGAGAGAAGGCAAAATTACTTCTAGAAGTAGTGAGGGCAGAATGTTTAAATTCCCCTTTTCTGGGCTCCACCCTTTCTTCCCATCTTCTACATGACAATTTGGTTGGGAGTAATTCCCATTTCCATGGCTTTCTGGGGTCACAGTCAGCAGGCTGGGAAAGAGCCGCAGCAGAAGGGCGGATTCCAGTTCTCACAGAACTGTTGGCCTTGGGGTTTCTTTGCTGAGAAGCAAATAAATGGTTAATTAAGAGCACAGACTTGGGGCAGAGTTATGTGCCCAGATGCCAATTCTAGCTTTGCAGTTTACAGGCTTGGACAAGCCAGTTAATTGAGCCTCTGTCTCTGGGTCTTTAAAACTAGTCAATCATATTGACCTCACTGAACTTTTCAGAATTGAAAGTAGACAGCATGCAGAGAACCTGGTACTTTGCCTTACACACATACTCAGTAACTGTAATACTGTTGTCATTACTGAATTTATTATCTTTAGTGGCACACCCCAAGTTGGACCCCAGCATTCTAATGATGGGAGGGTCCTGCTTTCCTTGTGCACAATTCTTAGACCTATTTATAGCCTCAAATGCATTCTACAGCATTTTTGTCTGTTCTTCTCTCCATCGCTGGTGGGGCTGGGGCGAGAAGGGCAGAGGAAACCCAGAGAACCCCTGCAGATTGCCTTTCTTCAGGCTCGCAGGACAGGTGACTTCTGACTGGGTTCAGCCAGTGGTGGGGTGGCACCTGGGGGAAGTCAGGTTATCTCTCCTCTTCCTCTCCAGGCTGGGGTGGCATTTCCTGCAGAGCCTTCATTTCCTCTGAGGCTTTGCCTCTTGCCTGACAATCCCCAGCCTCCATGGAGTAATACTGATTCCTAGGCTTTGGTAACATTGCTTCTTTCCTTTGTCAGTATCATTTAGGGAGTGGCCATGGGTTTCCTGCTCTTTCTCATCTTTGGGTTACCTCTACTTTTTGTTTAGTTTCCCCAGTTCTCCACCCCTTTGTAACAGTTCCCTGAATTTGATTCTCTCTGTGGTAATATCTAGGGTGGTTTCCATATTCCTGTCTAGAACCTGACAGATATGCATGTCTTCTCATTAACATTTGCTCCCTTATTTGGGCTTGCTCTGAATCTTCCATTCCTTGTTGACTACTTGGAGAAACAAATAACAACAACAAAACCAACCCAGCTCCTTAAGACCTCAGTGCATTTATTTTAGGCTTTCCCTTAGTCTTGCCACAGCTAAAAATGATGGGCTTTCCCTTGCCCCCAACTGTGACCTAAACTAGGGCCAATCTTGGAACAAGTAGAGAGACCAGTGGGCTGGTGGGAATATTTGTACTCAATACTAGAACAGTTTCTATGTAGAGAAAGTATGACTTTTCAAAATGGAAAAGGCCTTCTTTGCATTTAAAACTTCAGGTTCCTGATTTCAACTTACTACAAAGTTAAAATAATCAAATCAGTGGTACTGGCATGAGGACAGACATGTAATGATTGGATAGGATCAATAGCCAAGAAATAAACCTTCACATTTTTGGTCAGTTGATTTTCAATAAGGGTGCCAAGAGTATTCATTGGGGAAAAGACTGTCTTTTCAAACAAAAGGTGCTAGGAAAACCGAATACCCACATGCACAAGAACAGAGTTGGACTCTCCCTTCCTACCATATTCAAGAGTTAACTCAAAATGAGTCCAAGATCTAAATTTAAGAGTTGAAACTATAAAATTCTTAGAGGAGGAGTACCTGGGTAGCTTGGTTGGTTAAGCATTCGACTTCAGCTCAGGTCATGATATCAGGTTTGTGGGTTCAAGCCCCACGTCTAGCTCTGTGCTGACAGCTCAGAGTCTGTACCTGCTTCAGATTCTGTGTCTCCTTCTCTGTCTTCCCCTCCCCCACTTACACTCAGTCTCTCTCTCATTCAAAAATAAATAAACATTTAAAAAATTTTTTAAAAACTAATACAAATAGAGGAAATATAGGAAAATCTTCATCACTTTGGATTCAACAATGTTTTCTTAAATGTGACACCAAAGCACAGGCACCAACAAAAAAAATAAATTGGACTTCATTAAAATTAAGAACTTTTGTATATCAAATGACACTGTTATAAGAGTAAAACTATATCCCACAGAAAGAAAGAAAATATTTGCAAATCATATATTTCATAAGGAATTAATATCCAGAAGACATAAAGAATTCCTACAATTCAATAAAAAGACAAAAATTTCAAAACAGACAAAGGACTTGAATAGACACTTTTCCAAGGAAGATATATAAACGGCCAACAAACACAAGAAAAAAATGTTCAATATTATTAGTCATTAGGGCAATACAAATCAAAACCATGATTATCTACCACTTCACAGCTAAGATGGCTATAATGAGCAGAAATAAGTGTTGGGGAGGATGTGGAGAGATGACAGTGGGAATGTTAACATGGTGTGGTCCTTGTAGAAAACAGGCTGGTATTTCCGCAAATAGTTAAACATAAAACTACCATGTGATCCAGGAATTTCTCTCCTAGGTATATGCCCAAAGGAACTGAAAAGAGGGACCCAAACAAATATTTGCATGCCAGTGTTCACAGCAACCTTACTTACAACAGCCAAAAGGTAGAAACAACCCACCTCTATTGACAGATAAATGCATAAACAAGATGCAATGAAATCTTATTCAGTGATAAAAAGAAACAAAATTCTGGGGCACTTACATGACTCAGTTAAGAGTCTTGACTCTTGATTTTGGCTCAAGTCATTATCTCACAGTTCGTGAGATCAAGCCCCACTTTGGGCTCTGTGCTGACAGCATTGAGCCTGTTTGGGATTCGCTCTCTCCCTTTCTCTCTGTGCCTCCTCCACTCATTCTCTCCCTCCCTCCCCACTCCAAATAAATAAACTTAAAAAAAAAAAAAAAAGAAACAAAATTCTGATACATGCCACAGTATGGATGAACCTTGAAAACCTTTATGCTAAGTGAAAGAAGCCAGGCATAAAAGGACAAATAATATATGATCTACTTATATGAAATATCCAGAATAAGAAAATTCAGAGAAACAGAGTGTAAAGTAGAGGTTACAGAAGGCTGGAGGGAAAGGAAAATGACAAGTTTGCTTAAGAGGTACAGAGTTTCTATTTCCGGTGACCAAAATGTTTTAGAAATAGATAATGGTGATGGTTGCACAACACTATGAATGTAATTAAGGCCACTGAACTGTACATTTAAAAATGGCAAATTTTATGTTATATGTATTTTATTGCAATAAAAAAAATGAAGTCTGTTAGGCTGGTGGCCTGGATGTGAACCACAATAAAAGTGATTTATATGGATTTCATGATCACCCATCCCTGGAATCCCTGTCGAGCCTCGTAGGGTCAGCTCTCCATTCTTCTCTCCCAGGTAGGTTTCTTCAGTCAAGTCTATAATTGAGGATTTTTGTACAGAGAGGGGGTGCAGCCTTTTGGGAAAGTTGTGATGTGTATGAAGATGGAGTGGGGGCAGTCAACAGGATAGAAGCATGTTCTGGGGATGGAGAGAAAGAGGGTTTCAGCTGCTGCTGTGAGGAGAAATTTGGGGGAGAAAGCAAGATGCCTAAAGTGGTTAGTAGGCACCCTTTAAGGAAATCTATAATAAAGATGGCTGCTATTCTTCAAGAAGGGCCAGAGCAAGACTGCTATTTCTTTTAATGTAACACTGTAAGGACAGTAAGGAATGTTTGATTTTGTGCAATCTATGTGCAAAGCAGACAAATGGACATTTGTCCCCAGAAGGAGGCAGCCCAGCCCCACCCCCATCTGTAACATTTTTAACCAATAAACTCAGGGCTTCATATCTGTAAGCACTAGAGGCAAAACTGTCCTGCCAACAACAACAAAAATGTTCTTCCAGGAACATTTGTGAAGCAAAACTCCCTGTCAGACACCATTTTGCTCTCAGAGGTGCACTTTTGAGTGTTAACATTCCAAGAATTCTAGTCGTTGGCTTTCTAAATTTGCTCCAAACTCAGGTTTCTTTCCTGACAGGCCCTCCCACCCACAAACACACATTCATTCTTATTTCTGCCTTTGACATGTCCTTCCCCAGGTCTGTGACATTTGCCTACCTGGAATGTCCTCTCTACTCTGATAAACCCCACCCAGCCCTGAAACCCATCCCTCATGAAGCCATCTCCAGACCCAAAAGTGCAGTGATGTCTCCTTACCCTGATCTCCTCTAGTCATTATCTTCTCTTCCTCACATCTTAGCCCTTAGTAATATTGTGTTTCCTATTGTCCTCTCACTGGTACAGGACAGTTTGTCTTTCCCTTGCAGGTAAGGCCAACAGCAAACATTTATAGAGCTTTTGAAACAGACCATAGCCTACCACTATGCCAAGCATAGAAGAGGTACTTAGTGAACTTGTTTCTTTGCTTTGATTTGGTCCAAATGGTCTTCCCTTTTCTTAATCTTTACCTTCCTCCCACCACTACCACTACATACATGTTTTTTCTCTCCTGTTCCTCATTTTTAACTGTATCATATGAAGTCTTGTCACATACTGAAGATTACTCTGTAAAGTGATTTACCATTGGAAGGTGTTATTCCCTATGCCAGGACAGTTCCTGGAGTTTGCTTTCTGCCAGCCAGTCTCTCACCTTCCCTGTTAGCAGAGCCCCGGTTTTGTCTAGGTATCAGGTGCTTGCCCCAGGGGATGAGTGCAACTGGTCTAATCCATTTATTAGAGGCTTATTCAGCTTTACCTGAGAAGCTAGTAGCAGTCAGGTGACCAAGTTCTAGGTCAGGTGACTCAAGGAAGTCAGTTGTAGGTTTCTGGGAAAGATTTTCTTCTTCAAAAAGCAGCCAGTCACAGAATGATAGCTCTTTGCCTTCTTCTCTCCCTTTCTGTTTAAAGGCCCTCATGCGAAGATTTTGGAGGCCCAGCAGCCATCTTGCAAGGATGAGAGAAATGTAGTTCACAAACAGAGGCTAGCAGATAGCCATCTGAAGCATGGCAACTTACCTTGAAACCTTCTCTTTTAACTTTTTGGTGTGAGAAAAATGCATATCTAAATTAATTGCAAATGCCCGTAGTGTTACCCTCACCTTTTGCTCTAGACGTTTAATAGCAGCCCAGGCGGGCCTGGCTAATGACCACTAGTCCAGCTCTCCGCTCTCCTTCAGCGCCCCTTCCCTCCTCTACCCTGTAAAGCTGAAAGATAGAACCTTGGGAACTGATGGCCATGAATTCAAACAGAGCCTATCTCGATGAGGTTCCTGACAAGGTCAGCTATTTACAAGCTCAGCATGATTCTAAGAACTAATGAAATCACCAGGAATGTGTTGAGACCTCAGGCTCCACAAACTGGAGTCTGTTTTTGAGCTTATCAAACCTATTACAAAAAGTGCATTTCTGATAAGCACTATGAATTGAACCATCTGGTCATGTAAAGTTGCAGAATGAGAAGCGTGGAGGAGAAAGTGGAACAAGGATGAAAAGGAGATTTTGGTTTGTTTCCATTTGATCTTTAATGTCTTCTTTTGCTTAATTAAATTATTAATAGTGAGGATCTTTTGCTTTTGCTTTTTTAACAGATTTCTTCTCCTCATTAAGGTAATGATCTCAAATTTTGAGAAGCCAAGAACTGTTGAGCTTTGAACAATTTTCCTTTCGAAACATAAAACCAAGGACCTCCTAACCTGGCACATTAAGAGTTATTTGACAATAATTAAAAACCTCATAATTCTGATCTCTTCCTTGACTTACTCATAAACAGCCCAGGCTGTGCACTCTGATAGCTAATCTTTGATAGGTTTATTCCTCTACCTACATAAGAAAAGTATTTTTCTTCTCCAAGTACTAATCAAGGGGCAGCTAGTGAAAGACTGTCCCCAATCCCCACACAAGCCAAAGGGATTTTTTAGTACTTGCAAATCAAAGGCTTTTAAATCATGTTTAATAAAGGGAAGTTTTAAGACTTTTATATGGAGCTTTTGTGTTTTTCTAAACATTCTTTTGGAATAAGATTCAAATCTTTGACACACTAAAGACATACATGAAGTATAAACTACAACCATTTATATTATTTCAGGAAACAAGTACTTTTGCTGAACTATATGGCTATTTCAGAACCTAGTGAGGAGTCTTGGTGTGAGGTAGCAGAGAAGGGTGCTTTTGAACAATTCACATAGCCAGGATCCCAATCAATAAGTGAGTAATAGAAACAAAGATTCAGTTCACAGAAGGGAAAATGCAAATATCTGAACACTAATATGTTCAGAACCCTTGCATCCAAAAAAAAGTAAATTAAAATGACAAAATGGGATATGATTTTTTACGTATCAAATTTTGGAAGAATTAAGTGTAAATATGTGTGTGTGTGTGTGTGTGTGTGTATACATATATATATAAATTCCAGATACAGGATTGTGATAGAAAGGTATAAATTGGTACATTTCTAGCAAGATACATTTGACTTATTACCATTACACCAAGGAGGGCTATGCCAGGCTTTAGAGGAACTATGTTGCTTCTATGCCAATAGCTCATGAATTGTACAAGATATCTTAGCCGTGGTTCGCGGCCATCTACAAGAAAGGGCAAAAGTAAGGAGCCAAAAACCAAAATTGGTATGAAAGCCTCTTCACCTGGTCTTCATGATTAATTAGCCTCTTGTCCAACCTGGCCCAACCCATAATCTCATTATGCTTCATAGCCCTACTGGGGCTGTGTCTGCTCTGCTGTTTTTCCAACTTTTTACAGGAACTGGTATCCAGATTCACCAACCGTGCTGCTACCCACCTGCTGCTAGTTCACCAGTACTCTCTCATTCCGACCACAAACCGAGATCATCACACCGCCTCCATCTCAGCAGGAAGTAGCCAGACACCTGACGCCCAATAACACCAAAAAGGTCGGAATGTAAGAGTTACCTTAAGATAGCAACCTAGCAGTCACTTTGCTGTGGGTTGGAGAAAAACACCTGCACCGACGACCCCCACCCTTCACCTGCACACCTGGAATGTCCCGCGCCAGTTTGAAAACAGCCAATCATGAAGCCCCAGCTTCCCATCACCCTGACAGAGGAGGCAACCTATCCCATCCCCCCACGTCCCTGAAATGCCCTTATTTGGTGGTCTGCCCTCCTAGGACCTGACCAGAAGTGTTTCACCCATAAAATACCCTCCCATACCAGGCGCAATTTCCCTGACTCCCCACTCCCAGAGTCACAGAACCTCTCCCTGGAAACGCAGATCCCAATAAAGGCTTTCTTGGCTCCATAACTTGGTTTCTTTCTTTCCTCTCATCTCTGCCTCCATCTATTAAATCTTACAATTTCCATTAAAAACGTTAACATATCTATACTTTTATTTATTTATTTATTTTACCCAGGATTCATATCTTCCTAGATATGTCTTCATGTAGTAGACAAGTATTTAGGTGATGCTCTGCTCACAAAACACCTTGGTGGCTGTGTGTGTATGTGTATATTTGTGTGTGTCCCTTACCTGCTGATTAATTTGGGTCTGACCTTAGCCAGTCAGAACTCCTCCCAGAGTCCTTCCAATAATCCCATTTTTGTGTAACTAGCCAGAGTTGTGAATGTACTTTAAAAGTATTTATATTCCTTGATCCAATGTTCCAGTGTTTCTGCTTTTAGGAATCTGGTTTATGAAATTAATCTGAAATTTGAACACAAATAATACCGGGGTCATTTATAACATAAAAAAGCAAAAAAAAAATAAATAAATAAATAAAAATAAAAGCTAAGTGCTCAAAGGTTGGGGAATAATTAGTAAATTATAGTTCAGACATACAAATTAAAAATTATGAAGCCATTGAAAACTATCCAAATACATTTTAATGACATGAAGAAAAACTTAGAATGTAATGTCAGGTGAAAAATAAAATTATATAAAATTATAAATATAGCATGATGTCAACCACATGTCTATAGATGCTTTAAAATGAATAGAAAAAATATGCAATGAGAAAGACAGTAAATAGGGTTGGGAAAACTGGACAGCTACATGCAAAAGAATGAAATTAGACCACTTAATTACACCGTATATAAAACTAAACTCAAAATGGATTAAGGACTTGAATGTAAGACCTAAAACCATAAAAATCCTAGAGGAGAACACAGACAGTAACCTCTTTGACATTAGACTTCTTTCTAGATATGTCTCTTGAGGCAAGAGAAAAACAAAAATAAATTACTAGGACTACATCAAAATAAAAAGTTTCTTCACAGGGAAGGAAGGAAGCAATCAACAAAACTAAAAGGCAGCCTAATGAATGGGAGAGGATATTTGCAAATGACATACCCAATAAAGGTGAATATCCAAAATATATAAAGAACATATACAATTCAACACCTAAATCACAAATAATCCAGTTAAAATTGGCAGAAGACATGAGCAGACAGCTCTCTAAAGAAGACATACAGATGGCCAACAGACACGTGAAAACATGCTCAACATCACTCATGTAGGGAAATGCAAATCAAAACTACAATGAAATATCACCTCACACCTGTCAGAATGGCTAAAATCAACAACAAAAGAAACAACAGGTGTTGGTGAGGATGCAGAGAAAGGAGAACTCTCTGGCACTGTTGGTGGGAACGCAAACTGGTACAGCCACCCCAGAAAACAGTATGGAGGTTCCTCAAAAGTTAAAAATAGAAATACTCTATGATCCAGCAATTGCACTACTAGGTATTTACACAAAGGATACAAAATACAGATTCAAAGGAACACATGTACCCCTATGTTTACAGCAGCATTATTTACAATAGCCAAATTATGGCAACAGCCCAAGTGTCCTTCAATTGATGAATGGATAAAGAATATGTAATATACACACATACACAGTCAAGAGGATACTGTTGAGCCATAAAAAAAGAAATCTTGTCACTTGCAATGAAACAGATAGAGCTAGAGAGTACTATGCTAAGTGAAATAAGTTGGTCAGAGAAAGACAAATACCATATAATTTCACTCACGTGTAGAATTTAAAAAACAAAACAAATGAGCAAAGGTAAGAAAGAGAGAGAGAAGGAAAGGGAAGGAGAGAGAGAGAGAAATTAAGAAACAGACTCCTAGTTACAGAGAACAAATTGATGGTTACCAGAGCAGCCGTGGGTAAAAGGATAGGCTAAATAGATAATGGGGATTAAGGAGGCATTTGTTATAAGGAGCACTGAGTGTTGTAGGGAAGTGTTCAATCACTAAATTGCACATCTGAAACTAATATGACACTGTATGTTAGCTAACTGGAAGCAAAGTAAAAACTTAAACAAACAAACAAAAACTTCCCCAGGGAAAAGAGTGAACAGAGAGAAATGTAATAAAACGGTTATCCATAGCAATAATATTCTGAGTTATTCTGATGTTCTTTTATCCTTTTTCAATTTCCAAATTTTCAACAATGAACATCTATTACTTTTATACTCAGAAAAAATAGATCTTATTTAAAAAAATTCAAATTAGGTAAATTCTTTGTTTTACTTACATTCATCCACAGTGAATGAACTGCATGCAGTTCAATGAGAGTCTGGGGCGGTAGCAACACCTAGCTTCACATTACAGTCACTTGGTATCTGTTTATCATTTTTGCTTTGATGATGACTTTATATTCTAAAGTCAAAGATGAGCTAAATTCACCATGTGCTCACTAAAAAGCATTGATGTTCCATCAGGTTCCTGATATCCTGCTCCCACCCACACCCCCCTCTCCCCACAGCCGGGCCACATGCCTGCCACCTGCAAGCTCAGTCCCACTACTGTCAAGGGAGGTCAATTCTGGCTTTGGAAGCAAGGGCTGAATGAGGCTCCATATGACATTTAGGGTCCAAGCATTAAGATTCGCTACTCTCTACTGCAGACATTACCTGGGTCCAGTAATTTGCTTTCCCCTGACTAACCTAACATCTGACTCTCTTTTGCTCCAGGCAAAGTAACAGTCACAAACCACAGCCTTTCCAGAACTGGGGCTTGGCATGTCTCTTCCATTTCATTTTCTCTTTCTCTACCACAAAGTTTTGGATCCACTAATAAGCTTTCCAGGTGTTGCTTACCTGTCAGATTACATGTTAGGACATGGGAGCTTCAAAATTATACCCTATGTCCAGATGATTCTAGTCTAATTCATTGGTGGGGAGAAGGAAGCCTGGAATAAGCATTTGAAAGCTCTCCAGGTGACTTTGATGGAAAGCCAGGGTCTAGAACCACTGTTTTCTTTGGATTAAATCTGTATAGTTAAAGCCTGCTAACTATGAAGGGGTCAAATGAATGAATGTTTTCCCAGCCCTCATGTCATTCTATACCTCCTCCATGACTTTACCTCGTTTCTCTACCCCTATAACTAGAACCATTTCTAGCTCTCAAGCTTCAGGCTATATTTTCGTATACCCACTGGCCATCCACAAGTCTGCCCCATAGATCTGTCAACTCCCCATACCCCAGACTGGCCAGTTAGTCCTCTCTCTCTGGCTTCTCACCATGCTGTATCATATTGATGACACCACCACCCATGTGACTCCCAAGCTCAACATCTCTGATTCATCTCTAACTCATTCGTTTATCCCGAATATCAAATTCTATGGAACATGGATCATAAATATATTAGCTTTTAAATGTCAGGCTGGAGAAGAAAATGTAGCAAAAGTCTAGGTGTGATATAGGAAAACAGGGAGTACATTCAACATCAAAATGCATTCAACTCTCAATTTGTAAAACATTACAGGTCAATGCCTCACTGTATGTATGGTGCCTATCACCCATCTGTATTCTCTCTCCTGGCTCTATCTTCTCTGCTTCCTTCTTTCAGCCACAGAGATCTTTGCATTTCTTACCTGAGCTACTGGGACAGCCTGACTGCTATGTGTCCTCCACAATAATGCCCGAGTCCTCACTAGCCAGGACTACTAGGCTCACCTTGGAGCCTGGGGTTTGACTCCCACCGTCACCAGTCCAGTGTGATCCAGTGTGGTCCTGGGCAAGTCTCCTAACCTCTCTGTGCTTTGGCTTCCTCATCTGTAAAATGGGAATAATAATTATGGTACTTACTTCATGAAGTTGATGTAAAAATTACATTAATCAATATGTATAAACTTCTTAGATAAATTCCTGACACAAAATACATACTTATTGTTATTATTTGTATGAATACTATTCTACTATTAAATGAAGTCCCCCTCCATCCCCCTCACCCCCCCCCACTGGACCCTTCTACCTTCTAGCTTGATCCTTTACTACCTCACTCCCACACACCAGTATTTGCCACACTGGATTATTCATTCATAACTTCCTGCCTCCTGGCCTTTGCTTACCCTTTGTTGCCTGGGATGCCCTTATCCTCATTGCTGGCTATGGAAATTCTGTGAATTCTTCAAGTCCAGCTCATAGGCAAACTTACTCTTGACCCCTTGACTGATGCCCCATCTTGGAATTAGTTTCTCCGTCCTAGGCAATGTATTTGCCCTTCATTTTTGATATTTAACAATTGTGCCTTATGTGACAGGAGGCATTTGTGGCCTCGTTGTTTCTCCTACCTCCCCTACAAACCCCTATTGTCCATGAAACTGTAAGTTTCTAAAGGCTGGGTTCTTGTCTTATTCATGTTTTAAACATATTTAATATTTTAAATTTATATTTATGACCTTGCACCTAGCAAAGTGCCTGGTATAAAGGAAGTTTTGCTAAAGTTTTGTCGAAGAGAGTTGTTAAATGTGTGTAGACATTCCCATGTCTATTCCAAGATGAAACAGACACTCAGTAATTATCTGGTGGCTATAAATAGGGTGTGAAATTGGACACTCAGGACAAAATAGTCTCTCTGAGATCCAGTGGTCTCTTTGGGTATCTACAACAATGAGAGTAATGCTACAAATCTAAGATACCCATTGCTTTGTGTGTCTGCTCAGACCTTTTTGGTTATAACTAATACAAAACTCAATTCACACCAATTTAAACAAGAGGAAATTTAGTGCCACCTGATAATAAAGGAGAAAGGTTCAGCAAGACTTGTTCCAGTAGCTCAACAGTGTCACCAAAGGCCCAGTTTCATCTGATCTCCAATCTGTTTTCCACATGTTGTGTTGAGCCCTAAGGTTAGTTTCCCTTATGGTCATGAGATAGACAGCAGGAGCTACTGGGGATTATAAGTTTCCTCACTCATGTCCGTTGGCAGGTCCACCATGTTGCACCAATCCAGAGTACACCATTCATGGAACATAATGCCAAAGGCACCTATAGAGTTCTGAGCACCAAATTCTGATGGAGGTTGGAGGCAGGCTTCCACACCATCAAGCAATTCTCAGACACCATCTAGGTGCCCTACAATTCAGCTAAGTTCTGACACTATCTATCTGGAAATAGCATCAGAGACCACAGGTGAAGGGCCCAGTCCCACAAACCTGCTCCTCCCTCACTTCATATGCCAGTTGCAAGTCTACGTTACCACCTGTTCTGACCAGCCAGTTACAGATCAGAGGTTCTAAAGACCATCTTCTCCCTTGGGTTTTTGGGTGTTTTGCTAGAGTGGTTTACAGAACTCAGAAACATTTTATCTACTGGATTACCAGTCAGATGAAGGGGATGCATAGGGCAACGCAGCGGGAAAGGGCACCAAGCTTCCATGTCTTCTCTGAGAACAAGTGCCACTCTCCCCTCATCTCCACGTGTCCACCAATCTAGAAGCTCTCCAAACTCCATCCTCCTGGGTTTTCATGGAGGCTTCACTGCCTCCAACCTCCATCAGAATTTGGAGCAGAAGGCAGGGGGTATTACTGAAAATTCCAGTCTTCTAATCACAAGGTCAGTTCTCCTGGCACCCAGCCCCAAACCTCAGGTGCTTTCCAGAAGTCACTAGTTTGGATAACAAAAGATAATATTTATGCTCTCATCTCTTAGGAAATTCCAAGGGACTTATGAGATCTGTGTCAGTAATGTAAGACCAAATTTATATCTCTTATTATAAATCTCACTAGCACAGTGCCCCTGGATTTGTGCAATGTAATAGCTCTGTCCACCGGAAAGAGGGCATCTCTCCAGATAGCTTCCATAGAAAAGAGAGAAAACTTTTTCCACTGGTAGCATTCAGGAGACATCTTGTTACACTATGGCCAGTCAGAGCTATAGAAAGGGACTGTTTGGGTTGATTATATCAGGCTGCATGTTTGGAAGACCCTGGGTTATGGTCAAAAGAAAGAGGACCAATGACACAGCTAGTAGAGAGCAGAGAATATAGTGTTTGCTCCATCTAATGGGGCAATTACTATCATATATAATAATTATATAATGTACATACATGGATACATCTATGCAAATACAAGCATGTGTATAGTTAATGTATGTATACATATATAATGAGACTGTAATTTTCATTTGCTCAACACACTGTTTGCCTGATACAATAAACATTATCCACTCTCTGTCCTTTCTCCTGTCTTCCTCTCCTTTATTACCAAGTTAAAGTAGTGGAACCCTTCTCCTTGATATAATCTCTTCAGAATCTGTTCCCCGTATGCATCTTTGTTTTGTTTTTAAGGTGGCTCATAGGATCATATTAAGTCATTAACATATGTTTGGAAATTCAGGCGCTTTAAGAAGTTTTGAGCCCATGACCTGGTGGACATCTCTCCAAGGATGACTGAGGCCATGCCAGCCATAGAGAAGGGACTGGTCAGACTGAACAGAGACCATGTTGGGCCCTCTGAACAGCCTGGGGAGACAGGCAGATTTCCAAAGCTAATTGTTCCCAGAGCTATACCAGTAATTCAACCCACGTTGCTACTCACCTAGGAAGATATATATATATATTAGTGAATGATGTATTTATACTGGATCCCAGACATTTTGAGACAGAATTAAAACAATGATTTCTGATCTCCATTAAAGTCCAGATTTCCAGCTTCACTGGCACTAACTACTCAGATGAAACTGAGGAGATAAGAAGTTGGAGCTCATCTGTTTATTAGTTATTTTACTCTGAATAAGTCACTTCACCTCTTTAGGCTTCAACTTCATTAATCAACAACCAGATTCAGAAAATATTTACTAGGTGCCTCTTATGGGCCAAGTTCTGTGCTAGATGCTCAGGATAGAACCATAAAGGCCATCTTCTCACCTGCAAAGTGAAAGGGAGGCCTAGATAATGTCAACCTCTCTCCTGCTATAAAGATTATTTGCTTTGGAGACAGACGCAGCAGGTACGTCCATCACTGCAGCAATGACTCGTCAGTAATGGGTTGTGATGAACATGGAGCCCATCCCTAACTGTCATCTCCATTTCTCTCCTCATAATCATCGATGCTGGGACAGCACGATCAGGGTGTAAACTGCATTCTGCCAGAACGTGCAGCACTCTGACTTTTGGTAATTCATCAGTTAGTTTATAGATTAGTAGGCTATAAATATCCTATCCAAAATAAGTCATATATTCTCCTTTCCTTAAAGTACAGTCCCAGAAGAACAGGTGTGCTTTATCTCCTTTCATATAAACATCAGAACCTGACCCTGTTAAGTTCATTAAAAAAAAGAGAGAGAAAAGAAGAAACCATTGGTGGGTGGTAAAATTCCTTTTGGACTCTCTGGCTGTTCATAGAGTTGTTTTTAGAGTGATCAGTGATCATCTGGACAGCATGGAGAAATTAATCACATTGAAAGTTTGTCTGCTGCTATAAACCAACTGCAGATAATGGTGTCTGTGGCTGTGAGGCACAAGGGAAGGGGAAAGAGAAGTGGAGCCAAAGAAGCTGGCTCTGTTTAAGTCTTAGTCAACGTACCAGAGCAATGTCTCAGACTTCTCTGAATCTCGATCTTCTTATCTTTCAAATGGGCATGCCTATTTCTCAGAGTTGTCATAAAGCTTATAAGAGATAATGTTACTTATCATCATCTGTATCTCAGGATTTCAAAAGCTTTCTCTTAGCATATGATAAAGATCCTACAGAGGGGATCTAGTCATCAGCTGGCATCACAGATTTTTAAATCTAGATGGGACCATGATAACTATCCAGCTCATCCATTCTATTTCACAGAAACTAAAGCCTAGAAAGGTTGAGTGAGCCACCTAAGAGAGTAGTATTAGACACAATTAAAAGAAAAACCACCTTAAAATGGTTTGTAAAATAGGGGTTCATCACATTACATAATAAGAAGTCCAGAGAATGGACTATTTCAGAAAGTCAACATTGTTAAGACTCACATCTTCCTCTCATTTTTGCAAGATGGTTGCCACAGTCCTAAATATCACAACCTCACATGAAAATATCTAAAGGAAGATGGGCATGTGTGTGTGTGTGTGTGTGTGTGTGTGTGTGTACAGTGGCATGCATGTTGAGGAAGGTAGAGGGCGAAAACTCCCCTTGCATATCTTCCTTTTCCTATAAGGGCATAAATATTTCCCAGAGGCCCCCAGCAGATTTTCCTCATGTCCCATTAACCAGAACTGAGTTACATGCCCACCTTTAAGCCAATTACTGACCAAAAAGAGAATGAGGATTGCCATTGTATGGTTAGGTGATGCATGATTTTTGCCCTGGAACCACCTTCCTTCAGCATGTTCCTGACCCATCCCTAATAAATCTGAGTTTTTATTACTAAAAAGAAAAAGTGGGCAGTAGTCATTGGGCAGGCAGCCAATAGTTTCTGCCATCCTGTCAAAACAGTCCTGTTTTTCCCAGAATTTGATATTCTTGGTGGTCCATTGGATAACTGGTGGTTCTCGTCACATAAAGAAGTAATCCCATGATAACCATAGTCTAGTTCCTTTTATAAGGAGACGATTTCTTCAAGGTTTGTGATCTTTTGCAATATATTTAAGTATTTCAGTCTATTCTTCATTCTGTGAATATAGGAAATGCCCAATTAAATCCCAATAAATCAACTCCTAAATAAGAATCTATTCATTGATTCCAATCATTTTTTTAGTTCCCTACTACATACTAGGAACTATTCTTGGTGTGATTTATACATGGTACTGAGATAAATGTTCAACTATTTAGAAATGCAAAGTAAATAAAGGCCTAATCTATTAAAGGGTTAGATATTTTGAAAGCAACATTTAAAGAAACTTGAGGTTAGTAAGAGCTATCATAAAGGAAACGAATAAAATCATAAAGGAAAACTTCACGTTGCCAGAAAGTTTGAAAATTTCAACACATCCCCAAAACAATATGTTAAATGATAAAGAACTAGGAAAAACCTTTGTCTTTAAGAGGATTTTGTTCTTTTATACATAAAAATCTTGTATAAATCAATAAGAGGACATCCTTAAAAAATGGCCAAAGAACATGACCATATAAGTCATAAGGATAAGAAACAGGAGTGGTCAACAAATAGACCTAAAATGTTCAGCCTTCCAGGTGAACTGCAGACAGTTGTATGTCTCAGTAATTTAATACCATTTTAACTTATTAAATTGGCAAATAACATTAACCAGTGTTGGTGGGAGTTGGTGGGAATCCAGCATTCTCATACATTGCCGGCGAGAGTATACACTGGCTGAGATTTGGGGGAATGTAGTTTGCTAATAGGCAACAAAACTTAATGAGGGGCACACCTTTTGATCTAGCAATTCTCCTTCAAATCATTTAACCCCCCCCCCCAATCGTCAAGGGCATGAGCACAGATGTTTTGAATCAATGTGTTCACTACTGTTACTTATGATGGCACTTGAAACTCAGGCTGTGGATTCCAAGTAGAGACACCAAACTTAACTGTAAATTGAGTTTTCACTTAGTTCTAGAGCCTATTAGAATTTTATGAATTGTGCAGCATAAAAGCTTTTGAAAAAATAAAGTACTTAAATTGTTTAGGCCCTGTGTAGTTTTGCTTTAAAGTGAAAGTCTGCTTACAATAGGTTTAGTTAATATCCATCATAGTGTATAGATCATATAGATATAATAAAAAGGAAAAAACAAATCTTCTGATGATGTGGGTAACCATTTCATAGTATATGTAAATCAAATTATCATGCTGTACATCTTAAACTTATATAGTGATGTATGTCAATTATTTCTCAACAAAACTGGAAAAAAATTAAAAAGAATAATAAAGTAAAAGTCTGCTTGATAATTTCCATTATCCTTTTATGGGAAAGAATAACTGAAACATATTTTTTGTGGGAAAGAATAACTAAAACATTTGTAAAAAATTATTTTCACCTTCAAATTTTATAAAAGGTTTTAAAATGATATTTTAAATGGGATCACCTAGTGATAAATAACCTTAAAAGGTGATATTAAAAATTTTTAAAGATGAACCTACAGGTGCTACAAATTTAAAGAAAAAACCAAAACAGACTTTAAATTAAAGCCATAAGTGTAGTTTTTTATTATTTTCAAAAAATATTTATTTGTTTTTGAGAGAGAGCATGAGTGGGGCAGGAGCAGAGAGAGAGGGAGGCCGAGGATTTGAAGTGGGTTCTGTACTGACAGCACAGAGCCTGGTGCGGGGCTCGAACTCAAAAACCATAAGATCACCACCTGAGCTGAAGTCAGACACTCAACTGACTGATTTACCTAGGCATCCCAAAGCTATGGTTTTAAATGAGGTGGGAAAGAAAGCCTAGGGCCAGATAGCTGTGTGTAAGAGGTCTTTCTGCATTGTCTTAGACCTTTAAATTGTTTTATAGCTACTATTATTTAACACTTAGATATTTAATATTTAATGATTAAAATTCTGACATTTTGGATTCCTCATATTTAGAATTGTGGTTTGTGTGCTTTTTAAGAATTAACTACTTAATGAAGGTAATTTTTAAAAATTCAAATCTTCGTTAACAGTTTGTAAGACTTCCTCAGGGTATGTGCTAAGTGCTCCAAAATAAATAAACCGAATCATAGCTAACTTTTAGTAAGCACTTGCCATGTGCCTGACCTTGCTTTAAGCTCTTTGCAAATATTAACTCATTAAATGTTCACAGCAACCTGGTGAGGCAGCACCATTATCATCTCTGTTTTACAGATGAGGAAACAGAGGCATAGGAGTGCCCAGAGTCTCCTCAGGTACACACTGCCAGCTTGTGGCAAAGCAGGGATTTAACTCCAGAATTCCGACTCCAGGGTCCTAGCACTAACCATTAAGCAGAGCTGCCTCAACTACCTAAATAGCATCTGGTACTTGGCTACAGAAGATTAAGATGCCTCCAAGGGCACGAAGAGAAGATGGACGTAGTGGTTCCCACCTGATTCACCTCCTGAGGTGAGAGCCAGGGAACGGCCTTTTTACCGAGTCATGGAAGAATAGCGGATGCTTGCAGTGTTCGCTATGTGCCAAGCCCTGAGCTAACTGCTTTACACACTTCCCCTCATTTCCTCTTCATGCAGACTCCACGTACTGGACACTCTTTATACTCCTCCCGTTTTAGGCCTGAAGAAACAGAGGCTTTCGAGAGATTACCTAATGCATCCAAGGTCACACAGCCCATGGGCAGTCAGATCGGGACTCCCTGAGCCAAACTTTGACCTCTTACCACTGGACATGCTGTGCAAGGGCAGGGCTCAGGGAGAAAGTACCACCGACTGGCAGCACCAAAGGGCATTCCCAGGCAATGGGTACATGAGGCAGGCTCTAGGGAATACAGCACCCACCTCCAAACATGCAGAGGCTTCCCCAGGCTGAGGGACCCCTGGAGGGGTTCTGGACTTGAGGACAGAGGGCACAAAATAAGTCAAGGCCCAGGACACAATGGACATCGACCCACAGAGGCAGGCTGCAGACACCACTGAGGGCTGATACGCAGAGCAGCATGTGCACAGCCTGGACTGAGGCCAGGTCAGTGTAGAACCTGAAAATTGGTACCTTCACTGACCTTCAGGACCTGATAAGAATATTAGATCCTTGAAGGTGCCCTGCTCCCCCAGCACTCATGAAATTCAAAATAAAAACAAAACTAAATAATAAAGGAAACTCAACAAAGCTCTAATTTTTTCTCATCATCAGGACTTTGATGTGTGTGTTGTTTTTGGTTTGGTTTTTTTTTTGAAATATCAAATACCAATTTCTTTCAACTGCCCTAAACATGTGCTTTGTCTGCACTGGGTCACCAGCTTTTAATCATTGCTAAGGTTCCATTCTGCTACATCTTTGTCATTAA
This sequence comes from Suricata suricatta, assembly GCF_006229205.1. Lineage (NCBI taxonomy): Eukaryota > Metazoa > Chordata > Mammalia > Carnivora > Herpestidae > Suricata > Suricata suricatta. Next base: position 118,815,927 of record NC_043705.1, read on the forward strand.
TTAAAGTTGACTTTATGGTAAATTATAGTTACTGTGCTTATGTGGGAAGGGGGAAATTTCCTGCCTAAGTTGAGACTGAGGTGTCAATATGATAAACATCAGGCTAACAAGGCAAATATGAGACAGATTCCTCCACCATCTCACATGTACACACACACACACACACACACACACACACACACACACACTTACTCAATGTAAATGGCTCTGAGAACCTGGAACACAAAGCGGGGATCAGAGAATGGAGAGAAGAGAAAATTTGTGGAAACCTTTGAAGAAAACTGTGCTCTGAATGCTTTTTCCCCACCACCTTCCCAAGGCATCTGAGGAGTACACCCTGAGGGGTCTTTCCTGGATCCCCTTCCCTGAGCCTGGCATGACCCAGAAGTGAGAAGCCCTGCACTGGGACCGTGGGTGCCAGTGAGGAGTCAAGGGGGAAGCAGGTGGCCTTGGATGAGGGAGGCTGGAAGGGGCTGGCCAGCTACCTTGGACTGATACAGGCAGCACAAGGCTGAGTCAGGCAGAGATGGGGCTGTGTCCCTCCAAGAACCTGTGGGGATCTTACAGAGGCTCCCATGGGGAAGGCCTCAGGTCTCCCAGGTCCCAGCAATCTGACTAGGCACTGCTCTGCTCCTTATCCCATCCCCAACCTCCCCTCTATCCTGCCTCTCTGGCAGGGGAAAGAAAAAGTCATCCATTGGTGAGTGGGGAAGGAAGATAGCTGAGCCAGGATAACTGTGAGGTGTTGATGGCCAAGGGAAGACGTCTGAGAGGTCAAGTGCAGAATATTTATTGTTACAGTGTAGGTTTCTGTCTTCTGATTCGGGACTATAGGATTTAAAGGAACTCAAGATGGTCACTTTGCTGTCAATGAGCATAGAAGTCACAGCCTGCCTGATTTTTTTTATCCGGGTTAAGTCACACTATGACCTCCAAATAAAGCTTAAAGGTCCCAAGGGAAGCAAAACTAAAGCTATGTCTTGAATATAACAAAAGTTGCACTTGTTCAATATATTGCTCAGGCTACCATTTATCCAGCACCTGCTTTTTGCCTGGCACCATGCTAGGGAAATCACACACTAACTTACTTAAAACTCAAGAGTCCTTAGAGGAAGTATAAACCTCCTCATTTTTACAGACAACTAAAACTCAGAGAGGGTAAGGGATTGAGCTGAAATCTGAGCCCAGCTGTGTGGTCTCTACTGCAAGTACCACAGTGCTCTAGAACGGGAGTGCCTGAAGCGTGCTGTAGAAAGATTTCCCCATTGAAGGCTTGGAGTGGTGGGCATATTGGTGGTTTGTTCTCCTCTAGAATTGCAGAGACAAGGATTGCCACCTACGTATAGACCATGTACATGCTCCCAGGAGGACATCGGATTTGAATCGCATTTCAGGCAGCAGCAGGAGTGGACATGCATGGAACCACTCACATGCTCCCCTGTAACTCATCCTGGTGAGCTGGCATGGAGGCACGTCCCCACCCCCACTGCTAGGCAGCAGATGCCAATCTTGGCTCCACTGGCACTTTGCTGGGATAGCCTGGACAAGCCACAAACATTCAGAATGGCAAAATATATACCAAAGAGTGTCTGAGTCAACAGACAGACATGGCAGAAAGGGAGAGTTTAGAATTTTACAAAAAGTTGCTGTTTGAAACCACCATGAAACATGGGCTGCATAGGGGTAGGGTCTTTCAGTGATCAGGGGCAGTGTTTGGAACAGGAAAACCTCGTTTCCATACATCTTTAACCTAATGTGTCAGGAAACCGAATGGGTGACTTTTTTTTAACTTTTCATAAAGTTCCAATAAATTAAGTTCAAACTAACATGTAAATTTCCAGGCAATCCACATGTCACTCCCCACCCCCAGTCCCCTACCCCCTCCACTTCCCACCTCCGGAAACCACATAAACATATCAACAGAGGCAGGTTCCTCTCAAGGACAGGCTGCCACATTCTTCAGATTACTAAAATCTTCATGAAAAGCCACCATTGTCCAGGCAAGGCATTCACGCCAAACAGATTGACCCAGTCTCCTGCAGAATCGCCCATTTCAGGCCAGAGGGGCTCCCCACCAGCCTCCAGGAGGTAATTGCACCAGTGCATGGGGGCAGGGTGGGGTGGGGGGAAGGTCACTAATTTATCTTAGTGAGGTGCTAAACTTTGAAGCACACTGAAGGCTACTTTAATGTTAACATTTGAAGGGGAAAGCACAAACACCCAGCTTTCAAGCCATCAAATTTTTCTTTTAAGAGATAACCACTTCTGACTCAGAAGACAAATATTAAAAATAAAAATACCCAATCCAAACAAAACCCAGACCAGTTCTCCACCATCCATACGATCTTGGTGGTCTCCAGGTGAAAGAAAGAGAAGTTGTGTGTGTGTGTGTGTGTGTGTGTGTGTGTGTGTGTGTGTGTAAGTACAGCCCAGCATAGGTTTTCTTTCTTTTTTTTTAAAGTTTCTTTTCCCCATCTTTCAAAGGTTAGCTGAGTTATACAAATTCATCTGACCAAAGTAAATCCCAATTTATAAGTGATGAAACACAATCTTATGAAAGATAAATAGAAAGAGGTATTTCATGAGCATGCAGAGAAAATACCCAAACAACAATCCTCTTACCTCATCTTGGATTCAGTAAGAGGGAAATTGTCTTAAGGAATTTAAGCAGTGAGACATAAGTCATGACACTGCCGCATGGCGTACAAGATGCTTGTTCCTCCTTTCTTCTCCCTGCCAAAAAGAAAAAAAAAAGAAAGAAAAAATTGCAGGAGAAGTTTACAAAGGATGAACAAAATTAATGTTCTTTATTTGCATTCAGAGCTAAAGTTCAGTTGTTATAGCCAGAGCATGAGCTGAAGACAGGACGTTCCAAGGCTCAGAGTTGGACTTTTCCCTCCCACTGTGGTGTGTTCATTAGAAGCCACTTCTATGTCTCATTAATTTGCCTCTGTTTTCCGACAGTGACTCACCGCAGAAGGAGAGCTGCACCCAGTCAGCTCCTCCAGGAAAAATGCCTTTTCCGCCCCTGGTGGAACTCCTCTTGTGTCACATGGGAAAAAATCAGCTGCGCCTTTCTGGATCTACCAGGACAACGCTTGGAGAAAAGAGTCAGACCAAACTCTCATTCTAATTCCTCTTCCACAATAAAATCTGAGAGAGAGAGAGAGAGAGAGAGAGAGAGAGAGATTGAAGGAGGAGTAAGAGAGGGCAGAGATGTTGGGGGGAAAGGCGAAGCAGTCTTTCTCTTATAAGTGGGTTCATTAGCCTAATTAAGCATCTTCAGCTTTCTGCCTCTCTCTCACCACTAACTGAAATATTAAAAGGTGAAGGGAGGGATCTGATACCATCTCAAAAGGCATTTAGGGGCTTAAAGGGTTCCTTATTTTGTGTACACAGACGCAGCACACATACATGGATGGTAGGATATGCTGTCCAACTGCAGTGAAGGTAGAACTTCCTCATTGAGGGACCAAAGCAAAACACAAAGTCTGGGTTATTCTTTTTTTCCTCTTAATTCTCATCCTTGTCCAGACAAAATTCTGCCATTACGCCATGCCTTTGCATCCCAAGACCATCTGAGGAGGGAAAAAAAAAACCAAACAAACAAACAAAAACCAGGCAACCCTGGGTTTAATATAATTTTCAAATGTTGAACTCGTAAAAAGTGGTATCCACAATGGTTTAAAATCCGTGTGCCTGTCTTCACTCTCTGCATCTCCAACCTGAAGCCTCTCTTGCTTGTCTTCCTTGTCCTTTGCTATTTCAGCCAGAGGAATGAACTTTGTATTGGAAATTTTAGGCCAGGTGTGAGGTATTTAGATTAATCTTGGCAGGGATACCAAAGATTAATTTTTAAAAATATAAATTGGCAGAAAACTTTGCATTGATGTTTCCCCAGGAACAGGATTAACAAAGAAAAATAAAAGAAAAAGACATTGTGTCCGGCATATTTCAGAGTCATAAGGAAACACATGGCTTGTATAAAATAAGAGTAAGATCCAAGTTGGCTCAATTCATAAAGAATTAAGGAGGCAATAATAAGAATATGAGACAACATGAACACAGCGACAACCTTCCCTTATTCTACACTCTCCCTGCCCCCAACACGCGCACACACACACTCCACAAATGCCTTCCACAAACTCTCTTTAAATATTTTTATTGGGGTTTTCTCTTCACTCGCCACTGGCAGCCTCGCCCCCACAACCCAGTCTTTGTACCGGCTGACGTGGCCCAATTGCACACTAGGTCTCTACGTCACTCCAAACATCTTCATCACCAAGATCTCCAACTCTGGAGTTGTCCTCACAGACTACCATCTCTTTGTCTTCTATCTCTCTCATTCTTTTATTCTTACCGAGCCTAACCTTCCACATTGAGGCCTCCCTAATATTCTTTTCCTTTAGTCCCTCTGTTTTATTTCTATCCCTATTCACCCTGAACTTCAAGTCACTTATTTCAACAATGCCCTGTCTAGATGATCTTATTTGAACTCCTGACTCTGGGAATTCCCCAGCCTTCCCATTCTCCATTCCCCTCCACGAGCAACTGACACTCACTGGAAAGACCAATCCAGTACAAATGCCTCCTCTTTTACTCCCACAGCCCCTTCCTTGTCCTTGAGACCCTCTTCCTACAGCATTTTCCAAGGGTATTCAAAACTCATCATCATATTCCTTCTGTGTATCATGATTCTCTTGTAACTATTATTGGTGTCTAAACCCACCCCTTTCTCTACCTTTTATCAAACTGTAGTGCCATGTCGTGCTGATTTCATCTCCACAATAATTTTTAAATAATTCTCTCCCTTTCAGTTGTAGTTGGTATTACCAAAGCCCCAGTTCACTCCCACCCAATCTCTGCTTGGCAGTTTCAAAAGATCTCATCCTGCTCACCGAATCTATAGCCTCCCCTTTCCATTCATTCAATCCTGCAATCATTTCAGTCCTGTAAAGTAGCCTTCAGTGGCTCCTTGTTAACTACGAACTGAAATACACACCCCACAGCCCACACAAATCCCCTACAACAAAGCCCCAACCTGCTTTTCCAGTCTCATACCATGCCATTCTGCCACTCTTTGGCCAAAATGGAAACACACATCGTTTTAACACCTCTACACTTTGGTCAATTCCCACCCAACCCTATTTGGGTTTCAAACTTCTACCATTTTTCTAGGTTCTTCTTAAATGCCTTCTTTTCCTTGTAGGCTCACTGGCTAGTGATCTTTCTTTCCCTCCGGCTTCTCAGTAGTAGATTGAATTTATCTCACTCTGCCTTAGAGTTTACTTCTATGCTTATTTATATTGGAAGACTCCTTAGGAGCCTTATTTTTTAACTCTGTGTTACTACAGGATTTGTAAAGTGCCTTCCATAATATCAGAATGGAATAAATACTCGTGCAAAGGAAAAAAGAGTAACACAGCCAGCTGGATCTTGCATTTCAGTTTTCCAATCCGCTCTTAATTGCAGGGGGTGGGGAGGGGTCCAGTAGGTCCTTTCACCTCTCTGAGTCTTGTTCTCTTACTTGAAAAAGGAAAGCTTTTAACTTGAAGGTCTCTAAATAGTCTAGCTCAAAGGCAATATAATTCTTCTGCTAGCTGAATAAATTTGGAAAAATACTGACAAGCTTGGTTTGCCACTTCTATAACAAAAACCTCCCCAAACAGGTAGTTCCAGGAACTTCTAATCATAGCATTGTCACCATCAGGGCTGACTACATATAATCGTATTTAATGGGGAAAGGTCTGGGGAGCAAGGTTGTGATCCCACTGCTGTCTGACATCTCCTAACCCACTCACCTCCAACATTTTTATGTGCAGATATTTAAATTGCATCTTGTTTCCCCAAGACTTAAAGTGAATTCCACAGAGTCCTCCTTTCCAAGTCTTATTGAGTCTGGTGAGAAATGATGACGGGATCAGGGTCTGCCATTATTTATTCTTTAATTTCATTTCCTGAGTCAGTCTCACCTCTCCCGACTCACACAGTCTGAGGGTAAATGGTGACCCCTAGTCTCACAGTGGCATTTATTTATGTATTATTTTTATTATTTATTTATTTATTTTTGAGGTAGCTCCTACTGCAAAAGACCATGCTAAAGCTCTGCCATTTTGCTAACTAAAGAAAACACGTGTTTGTTTTATCCTTTTTGTAAACCACACATCAAATGACAGAGTGAAGGACATATTTGACTCACGCCAATGATACTGAACATAAGAATATGCTGAGTTTGCAGGTTGAATAATATATGTGAAATGTTGTTATTACACACATGCATACTAACACTACCATATTCATCTAAAAGAACACGAAGGAACTGGAGGAAGTAAAACTCTGGGAAAGTCGCTTGAGACCAAAGGCCCTTGCTAAAGTAACTTTCAGGCAGGCTACTGCTACATTACAAACTGGTGTTTGCAAAGTACTTTAGTCTCCAAAGGTCTCATTTAATCCAGGTGGCAGCCTGACCAAACAAGCAGAGCAGGTGTTATTATACCCACTTAACAGAAGAGAGGACTGACTCCCAACCTACTTGTCAAATGGCACCCTGGGAGTCAGAGCCACCAGCCAGGAGTCCTGGGTCCTGGTCCTGCCATCTTGCCACCATATTGTGTTGCTCGTGAAGGGCACATGGAAAACATTAATTCCAAAGCCGTCTTTTTGAAATGAGAAAAAGAAGGCACAAATGATGCTAAGGCCCCCCAGCCAGCTAGACAGAGAAGGGGTGAGAGCAGGCCTTGTGTCTCCCCAGCCAGCAGACTCTCCCTGCTTACCAAAAAGGAATAAATTACATAAAAACTAAACGGTTCTGCGGAGGTATTTGTCATGCAGGACCAAAGGCATTATATACTTGCGGTAGTCTATGTAAATATTTAAACTGTGAGAAAATCTTCATGATGGCTGAGTAGGCAGGATTACTACTTGAGAAATTAAGAAAATACTATTAGCCTATGAGTATGATGCTTATTGCTGCTTTCCAATCAAATTTACAACATAGGTAACTTGATAAACTTAGTGATTTTATGTAATATGCCTATGTATGTAATATGCATAATGATATATGTTATATATTATCAAATTTAGTGGCCATACATATAATTAGATAACATATAATACAATGATATACAATCAACTAATGTATTGTTTACATGTAAATTTAGTGATATATAATTTATATCATTTGTATATATTATATATACATACATCCTGCTGGGAAAACAAAAATAAGGCAAAAATAGAAAGTAGGTCAGTTGAATAACTTTAATTGGCATCACACAACCCAATTTTTAGATTTTCTACTCTTTGTTAGTCTACCAGCATTCATTTTCAACATTGGTAACATCCGTTTACTCTCTTTATCTTGATCTCTTACACCCTGATTTCCTCTCATTTAGCACTATGTAACCCCCATATACTACCTTCTCCTTTCCACCCCCAATACAAACACACACACACTCTATATAACCCCATGCTTTGGCA